>NW_026961631.1:20000-30000 GCF_963924245.1 Chroicocephalus ridibundus
CTGTGGAAGAAGGGGTCGGGCGACGGCGGCGGCTTCCCAGCGCCCGAAGGGTCCGCTGACGGTGTGGGAGATGACGGGTGTCCGCTGACGGCGGGTTGCCGGGGAGAGCGCGGGCGGGCAGTGCGTGGTAAGCGGAGCTGGTGGCGCGGGGGGGGGGGTGGGGGGGGCGGCGGCGGCGGCGGCGGCGCTTTCCTGTCCTCCGCCGCCTGAGCCGGCTCGGGCAGGAGGAGGGAAGCGGTGGGCCGGCGAGCGGGCGGGAGGCTGTGGAGGGGGGCTCCCGCTGCCTTGCGCGCGGGGCTGGGGCGGAGCGGCAAAAGGGACCGCCGGCGCTGCGGTTTATGGGTGCGCGGTGCCCACATCGCCCCTGAGGCGGAGGCTCCGGCGGTGCGCGGCCAGAGGGGTGCCTGCTGTCCGTGAGCGTTCCCAGAGCCTCCCCCACGGTGCCGGGAGAAAGGGGAGTCGTCGTCCCCGTGGCTCGGCTCTCCCCGTCCGGGGTGGGGTGGGGTGGGCTGGGCCGGGGAACGCTTGTGGTGTGACAGGAGGGCGAGGGCTGTCGCCCCACCGTTTCCATCCCTCCCCCCGCGTTTCGGCCACTCCGGAGCCGGGAAGAGCTCGTACCCCTCGTCTTTGAACCTCGGCAGCCCGTGTAGACCTGTCGGCCTGTTCTCCACCCCCACATAAATGGCCCCCCCCAACCCCGTGCCGGCTAGACCTGGCAGATTGAGCGGAGATAGATTGATTTTGTGGGGGTTTTTTTTGTTTTGTTTTGTTTTATTTTTTTCCTCTCCTCCGTTGGTGTGTAGTCATCCTCCGCCCCCCCCCCCCCCCCCCCGCCCCCCCCCCCCCATTACCTGGCTTCGATTCTGTTTCTCGCCGTGCGAAGGAGGGCGGGTGACTTCAGCCGGGCTCTGTGACCCGCTCGTCTCTCCGGCAGCCCCCCCGGCCCGCGCCCTGCCGCTGGAACCGGGCCCCGGGAGCCCAGGTCTCACCCCCCGTGGCGGCGGGCGGCGGCGGTGGTGGTGGGGCAGCAGCAGCAGCAGCAGCTGCTTTCCCAAGGACGGGCGCCACGGGCAGAAGAGCGGCCCGAGGGCCTTCCCCCCCCCGCCCCACCCCCCCCCCCCCCCCGCCAGGCACAGGTGCAGGCCGGGCACGGGCGCGGCCCAGCGAGACGGCTGTAACAGAGAAGGCGGCGTTCTGGAGAGCGTTACAAATCCTTCGCATCTCTTTCGGGCGCGCACCGTGTCCCCCCCGAAACACACCCGCCCCCCCACCCCCCCCACCCCGGCCCTCCTCAGTCCCCCCTCCACACCCCCAAGACCCCGTCTGGCACCTCCCGCACACGTGCGCGCAACACAGACGCGCCGACGCAGACGAGCGCCCCCCCCCCCCACCTCCCAGGCCAAGACCCCTCACGAGTGGCAGACACGGGCACACACCCAGGCCACCCACACCCGCCCCGCGCCGCCCCACGGCCGCCCCACAACTCACCCACAGGCAGGGACCCGACTGACCCTCAAGGACCACACAGGCCTCCGGGCCCCCTCTACCCGCCAAGGCAGCCAGGCATCTGGGTCACGTCTGCCCCACAAGTACTGCCCCCGCACTGCCCCATCGCTGCCCCGCGAGTGCTCCCCGAGGAACAGCAGGCTTCCGGGTCACAGCTGCCCAGCAAGTACTGCCCCCGCGCTGCCCCACGGCTGCCCCTCCAGTGCTCCCCGAGGAACCGCAGGCCTCTGGGCCTGCCGTCTCCCCCCAGGGAAGACAGAACTGCGGGTGCCCCTGGCCCCACAGCTGCCCCGCAGTGCCCCACAGCTGCTCCGCAGGTGCTTCCCGAGGTACAGCAGGCCTTGGGCCTGCCGTCTCCACCCAGGAAAGACAGGCCTGCGGGTGCCCCCGGCCCCACAGCTTCCCCACCAGTGCCCCACAGCAGCCTTGCAAGTGCTCCCCGAGGAACAGCAGGCTTCTGGGTCACAGCTGCCCCGCAAGTCCTGCCCCCGCGCTGCCCCACGGCTGCCCCTCCAGTGCTCCCCGAGGAACCGCAGGCCTCTGGGCCTGCCGTCTCCCCCCAGGGAAGGCAGACCTGCGGGTGGCCCTGGCCCCACAGCTGCCCCGCAGGGCCCCACGGCTGCCCTGCGAGTGCTCCCCGAGGAACCGCAGGCCTCTGGGCATGCAGTCTGCTTCCAGGGAACTCAGGCCGGCGGGTGCCTCTGGCCCCACAGCTTCCCCAGCCGTGCCCCACGGCTGCCCCGCAAGTGCTCCCCGAGGAACCGCAGGCCTCTGGGTCACATCTGCCCCACAAGCGCTGCCCCAGCGCAGCCCCACGGCTGCCCCTCCAGTGCTCCCCGAGGAACCGCAGGCCTCTGGGCCTGCCGTCTGCCCCCAGGGAAGACAGACCCGTGGGTGCCCCTGGCCCCACAGCTGCCCCGCAGGGCCCCACGGCTGCCCCGCAAGTGCTCCCCGAGGAGCAGCATGCCTTGGGCCTGCCGTCTCCCCCCAGGGAAGACAGACCTGCGGGTGCCCCTGGCCCCACAGCTGCCCCGCAGTGCCGCACAGCTGCTCCGCAGGTGCTCCCTGAGGAACCGCAGGCCTTGGGCCTGCCGTCTCCCCCCAGGGAAGGCAGGCCTGCGGGTGCCCCTGGCCCCACAGCTTCCCCACCAGTGCCCCACAGCAGCCTTGCAAGTGCTCCCCGAGGAACCACAGGCCTCTGTGTCACATCTGCCCCACAAGTGCTGCGCCAGTGCTGCCCCGCGGCTGCCCCGCGAGTGCTCCCCGAGGAACCGCAGGCCTCTGGGCATGCAGTCTGCTTCCAGGGAACTCAGGCCGGCGGGTGCCTCTGGCCCCACAGCTTCCCCAGCCGTGCCCCACGGCTGCCCCGCAAGTGCTCCCCGAGGAACCGCAGGCCTCTGGGTCACATCTGCCCCACAAGCGCTGCCCCAGCGCAGCCCCACGGCTGCCCCTCCAGTGCTCCCCGAGGAACCGCAGGCCTCTGGGCCTGCCGTCTCCCCCCAGGGAAGACAGACCCGTGGGTGCCCCTGGCCCCACAGCTGCCCCGCAGTGCCCCACAGCTGCTCCGCAGGTGCTCCCCGAGGAACAGCAGGCCTTGGGCCTGCCGTCTCCACCCAGGAAAGACAGGCCTGCGGGTGCCCCTGGCCCCACAGCTGCCCCGCAGGGCCCCACGGCTGCCCCGCAAGTGCTCCCCGAGGAACAGCATGCCTTGGGCCTGCCGTCTCCCCCCAGGGAAGACAGACCTGCCGGTGCCCCTGGCCCCGCAGCTGCCCCGCAGTGCCCCACAGCTGCTCCGCAGGTGCTCCCTGAGGAACCGCAGGCCTTGGGCCTGCCGTCTCCCCTCAGGAAAGACAGGCCTGCGGGTGCCCCTGGCCCCACAGCTTCCCCACCAGTGCCCCACAGCAGCCTTGCAAGTGCTCCCCGAGGAACCACAGGCCTCTGTGTCACATCTGCCCCACAAGTGCTGCCCCGCGGCTGCCCCGCGGCTGCCCTGCAAGTGCTCCCCGAGGAACCACAGGCAACTGTGTCACATCTGCCCCACAAGTGCTGCCCCGCGGCTGCCCCACGGCTGCCCCTCCAGTGCTCCCCGAGGAACCGCAGGCCTCTGGGCCTGCCGTCTGCCCCCAGGGAAGACAGACCCGTGGGTGCCCTTGGCCCCACAGCTGCCCCGCAGGGCCCCACGGCTGCCCCGCAAGTGCTCCCCGAGGAACAGCAGGCCTTGGGCCTGCCGTCTCCCCCCAGGGAAGGCAGGCCTGCGGGTGCCCCTGGCCCCACAGCTGCCCCGCAGTGCCCCGCGGCTGCCCCGCAAGTGCTCCCCGAGGAGCCGCAGGCCTCTGGGTCACAGCTGCCCCTCAAGTACTGCCCCAGTGCTGCCCCACGGCTGCTCCGCAAGTGCTCCCCGAGGAACAGCATGCCTTGGGCCTGCCGTCTCCCCCGAGGAAAGAGAGGCCTGCGGGTGCCCCTGGCCCCACACCTGCCCCTCCAGTGCTCCCTGAGGAACAGCGGGCCTCTGGGTCACATCTGCCCCACAAGTGCTGCCCCACAGCTGCCCTGCAAGTGCTCCCCGAGGAACCGCAGGCCTCTGGGCCTGCCGTCTCCCCCCAGGGAAGACAGGCCTGCGGGTGCCCGTCGCCACACAGCTGCCCCGCAAGTGCTCCCCGAGGAACCGCAGGCCTCTGGGTCACATCTGCCCCACAAGTACTGTCCCAGAGCAGCCCCAGGGCTGCCCCGCAAGTGCTCCCCGAGGACCCGCAGGCCTCTGGGCCTGCCGTCTCCCCCCAGGGAAGACAGGCCTGCGGGTGCCCCTGGCCCCGCAGCTGCCCCTCCAGTGCTCCCTGAGGAACAGCGGGCCTCTGGGTCACATCTGCCCCACAAGTGCTGCCCCACAGCTGCCCCGCAAGTGCTCCCCGAGGAGCCGCAGGCCTCTGGGCCTGCAGTCTGCCCCCAGGGAACCCAGGCCTGCGGGTGCCTCTGGCCCCACAGCTTCCCAAACAGTGCCCCACGGCTGATCCGCAAGTGCTCCCCGAGGAACAGCAGGCCTCTGGGTCACAGCTGCCCCGCAAGTGCTGCCCCACGGCTGCCCCTCCAGCGCTCCCCGAGGAACCGCAGGCCTCTGGGCCTGCCGTCTCCCCCCAGGGAAGACAGGCCTGCGGGTGCCCCTGGCCCCACAGCTGCCCCGCAGTGCCCCACGGCTGCCCCGCAAGTGCTCCCCGAGGAACCGCAGGCCTCTGGGTCACATCTGCCCCACGACTACCGGTCCAGCGCTGCCCCACGGCTGCCCTGCAGCTGCTCCTCAGGGAATAGTGGGACTCTGGGCCTGCCTTCTCCCCCCAGGGAAGGCAGGCCTGCGGGTGCCCCGGCCCCACAGCTGCCCCGCAGAGCCCCACGGCTGCCCCGCAAGTGCTCCCCGAGGAACAGCAGGCCTCTGGGTCACATCTGCCCCACAAGTACTGCCCCAGCCCTGCCCCACGGCTGCCCTGCAGGTGCTCCCCAGGGAATAGCGGGTCTGTGGGCCTGCCCTCTCCCCCCAGGGAAGACAGGCCTGCGGGTGCCGCTGGCACCACAGCTGCCCCACAAACGCCTCACGGCTGCCCCAGCTGTGCCCCCCGGCTGCCCCGCAAGTGCTCCCCAAGGCACCCAGGCATCTGGGTCACATCTGCCCCACACCAACTGCGCGCACACCGTGGCACTTGCACACGGCTGCACCATCTCCCCCGGCCCTTCCCATTCCCCCCTTCGCCTCTCACCCCCCCCCCCCCAGCAGGCCTCTCCCCCAGCCCCAAAGCCGCGTCTGCCGCCGCACGCACACGTGCACAGAACACCCACCCCACCCCCTCCAACGGGCCCGAACCTCTCGCGTGCGGCAGACGCAGACGCAGACGCAGACAGAGCGTCTCCCCCCAAGCCCTGCCGCCGCCACCGAATTACCACCCACCCCCCCGCCACACCCCGCTGTCCCCCTTCCCCCCCCCCCCCCGCCTCTCTTCACCACCCGGTTCACTGCGAATCCGGCCGCCCCCTCCCCACGCTGCCCTCGTGCAGGTTTGCCACCCACCCCCCCCACCCCCCCCCCCCCGGCAAGGACGGCGGGAGACTTTAGGACCCAGCGGAGTCCCTGCCGGCTCCGTGCCCGGGCGGGTTAAGGGATTCCCGGTGGCGAGCGGGGATCTAACCCCGGCTGCCGAGTCTCTACCCTGCCGCGCCCCTGCCCGTGCCCGTGCCCCGGCGCTCCCGCCTTCCTTTCTCAGCCGCTCGCTCGCTCGCTCGCTCTCTCTGCTGCGCGCCTGCCCGCCCCTGCCGCGGCTGGAGAACCCACTGAAAACCACCCCCCCCGCCCCCAGCACACACAACGCCGCCCCCCCCCACCTTACCGACCCAAAACCTACTCCGAAAAGAGGCACCGCGTGCCTGCCGCCCTCTCCCCGGCCCACCTCTGCGCCGTGATCCCCGCCCGCTCGCCGCCCGCTCTCGCCTGCCTCCGCACCGGCACCCCTTCCCCGCCGCTGCCGCTTGCCGGGCAGTGGTCTGCTCGCGCGCCCGCGCAGGGCGCGAAGCCGCGGACCGCCACGCCCCACCCCCACCCCCGCCCCCGACCTGATCCGGCTCAGGGTGGCGGCTCTGCCAGTGGCGCTTAAATCACGAACGAAAAAAAGTTAAAACTTACTTTTTCGCCCACCCCAACCCCTCCCCCCACCCACATACCCCCCCCCCCTCGCCCGACAGCGCCCCCCCCCCCCCCGCCTCTCTTCACCACCCGGTTCACTGCGAATCCGGCCGCCCCCTCCCCACGCTGCCCTCGTGCAGGTTTGCCACCCACCCCCCCCACCCCCCCCCCCCCGGCAAGGACGGCGGGAGACTTTAGGACCCAGCGGAGTCCCTGCCGGCTCCGTGCCCGGGCGGGTTAAGGGATTCCCGGTGGCGAGCGGGGATCTAACCCCGGCTGCCGAGTCTCTACCCTGCCGCGCCCCTGCCCGTGCCCGTGCCCCGGCGCTCCCGCCTTCCTTTCTCAGCCGCTCGCTCGCTCGCTCGCTCGCTCTCTCTGCTGCGCGCCTGCCCGCCCCTGCCGCGGCTGGAGAACCCACTGAAAACCACCCCCCCCGCCCCCAGCACACACAACGCCGCCCCCCCCCACCTTACCGACCCAAAACCTACTCCGAAAAGAGGCACCGCGTGCCTGCCGCCCTCTCCCCGGCCCACCTCTGCGCCGTGATCCCCGCCCGCTCGCCGCCCGCTCTCGCCTGCCTCCGCACCGGCACCCCTTCCCCGCCGCTGCCGCTTGCCGGGCAGTGGTCTGCTCGCGCGCCCGCGCAGGGCGCGAAGCCGCGGACCGCCACGCCCCACCCCCACCCCCGCCCCCGACCTGATCCGGCTCAGGGTGGCGGCTCTGCCAGTGGCGCTTAAATCACGAACGAAAAAAAGTTAAAACTTACTTTTTCGCCCACCCCAACCCCTCCCCCCACCCACATACCCCCCCCCTCGCCCGACAGCGCC
Source organism: Chroicocephalus ridibundus (assembly GCF_963924245.1). Lineage (NCBI taxonomy): Eukaryota > Metazoa > Chordata > Aves > Charadriiformes > Laridae > Chroicocephalus > Chroicocephalus ridibundus. The sequence goes on from NW_026961631.1 coordinate 26,997, forward strand.
CCCCCCCCCCCCGCCCCCCGCCCCCCGCCGGGACGATCCGGGTCAGGCTGGCGGCTACGACAGTGACGCTAAAAACGTGAACGAAAAAAAAAGAGCAAAATTATTTATAACCACCCGGTGATAAATCAAAATTATTTATCACCCCCCGGCCCCCCCGCCGCCCCAGCGCCCCCCCCCCCCCCCCCCCCCCGCCGCGAGAAACACCCTGCCCGCACGCACTTGTTGGAAGGCATGATCCGGGTCAGGCTGGCCGCTGTGCCGGTGACGCTTAAATCATGAACGAAAAGAAAAAAACAAAAATATCACCCCCACCCCACACCGGCTGTCGGGTCTACCCGGCTCCGGGGTCGGTGTCGCCTGTCAGGTCTACCCGGCTCCGGGGTCGGTGTCGCCTGTCAGGTCTACCCGGCTCCGGGGACCGGGTCGGCTGTCAGGTCTACCCGGCTCCGGGGACCGGGTCGGCTGTCAGGTCTACCCGGCTCCGGGGACCGGACCGGCTGTCAGGTCTACCCAGCTCCGGGGACCGGGTCGGCTGTCAGGTCTACCCGGCTCCGGGGACCGGGTGGGCTGTCAGGTCTACCCGGCTCCGGGGACCGGGTCGGCTGTCAGGTCTACCCGGCTCCGGGGACCGGGTCGGCTGTCAGGTCTACCCGGCTCCGGGGACCGGATCGGCTGTCAGGTCTACCCGGCTCCGGGGACCGGGTCGGCTGTCAGGTCTACCCGGCTCCGGGGACCGGGTCGGCTGTCAGGTCTACCCGGCTCCGGGGACCGGGTCGGCTGTCAGGTCTACCTCGCTCCGGGGACCGGGTCGGCTGTCAGGTCTACCCGGATCCGGGGACCGGGTCGGCTGTCAGGTCTACCTCGCTCCGGGGACCGGGTCGGCTGTCAGGTCTACCTCGCTCCGGGGACCGGGTCGGCTGTCAGGTCTACCCGGCTCCGGGGACCGGGTCGGCTGTCAGGTCTACCCGGCTCCGGGGACCGGATCGGCTGTCAGGTCTACCTCGCTCCGGGGACCGGGTCGGCTGTCAGGTCTACCCGGCTCCGGGGACCGGATCGGCTGTCAGGTCTACCTCGCTCCGGGGACCGGTTCGGCTGTCAGGTCTACCCGGCTCCGGGGACCGGGTCGGCTGTCAGGTCTACCTCGCTCCGGGGACCGGGTCGGCTGTCAGGTCTACCCGGCTCCGGGGACCGGACCGGCTGTCAGGTCTACCCGGCTCCGGGGACCGGACCGGCTGTCAGGTCTACCTCGCTCCGGGGACCGGGTCGGCTGTCAGGTCTACCCGGCTCCGGGGACCGGATCGGCTGTCAGGTCTACCCGGCTCCGGGGACCGGACCGGCTGTCAGGTCTACCTCGCTCCGGGGACCGGGTCGGCTGTCAGGTCTACCCGGCTCCGGGGACCGGGTCGGCTGTCAGGTCTACCTCGCTCCGGGGACCGGGTCGGCTGTCAGGTCTACCCGGCTCCGGGGACCGGACCGGCTGTCAGGTCTACCCGGCTCCGGGGACCGGACCGGCTGTCAGGTCTACCCGGCTCCGGGGACCGGGTCGGCTGTCAGGTCTACCCGGCTCCGGGGACCGGACCGGCTGTCAGGTCTACCCGGCTCCGGGGACCGGATCGGCTGTCAGGTCTACCCGGCTCCGGGGACCGGACCGGCTGTCAGGTCTACCTCGCTCCGGGGACCGGGTCGGCTGTCAGGTCTACCCGGCTCCGGGGACCGGACCGGCTGTCAGGTCTACCCGGCTCCGGGGACCGGGTCGGCTGTCAGGTCTACCTCGCTCCGGGGACCGGGTCGGCTGTCAGGTCTACCCGGCTCCGGGGACCGGATCGGCTGTCAGGTCTACCCGGCTCCGGGGACCGGGTCGGCTGTCAGGTCTACCTCGCTCCGGGGACCGGGTCGGCTGTCAGGTCTACCCGGCTCCGGGGACCGGATCGGCTGTCAGGTCTACCCGGCTCCGGGGACCGGGTCGGCTGTCAGGTCTACCTCGCTCCGGGGACCGGGTCGGCTGTCAGGTCTACCCGGCTCCGGCGGTACTTTGTGCCGGAGTGGCCAGGTAGACCTGGTGTCCGCAGCACGCACTTCCAGCCGCCGAAGGGGTCGCTGTTTTTCGTTACCTCCAGTTGTGTCATCGTAAGAGGCGGCGTCTTTGGCGCGCCTCCCCGGTGGGCAGTGCCAGCGCTCTTGAGGCCGTCCGGGGGTAGAGACGTGATTTTCCGTATATGGGAGGGAGTACTTACTCGGCTCCTAAGGGCTTCCAGCGCCAAGGCGCATCCTGCGGGCTGACTTCCCGCTGAAAGCAGAGGTGAGGGGCGGCACCTCTGGCTACTTTCCTGGCAGACATCCGTGCATTTACCGAACGAAATTTGTTGCTCCGGGGTAGGCGTCTCCCCGCTGGGCAGGGCGAAGAGCGGTGGCCGGCGGCGGTCACCGGCACTTTCGAATGCCGGAAGACCGGGGGGAGACAAGCCTGCCGCGGCTTTCCCCCGGTCCTCTCGTGCTCAGTCCCCAGGGAACCGTGCTCGCGAGCGGGTGGACGGCGGCAGCCTCCCGCTCCCCCCCGCATTTTGCCTGATCCACACCCGCAGCCAGCGCCCGCTGAGGCGTTCACCCAGGGGCGCGCCGCGGAGGCTCCACGCCGGACCTCTCGCAGACGTCGCCTCCTCGCTCGCACGCAGGGCCCCGCGTCTGTCTGGCCGCCCACCCCCGGGTGGCGGCTGGCGCGCGCGGCTGTCGGCTGTCCCAGGACCGTGGCCGTGGGGCCTCGGGAGCGCTCTTTGCTCCCCCTCGATTCTCTCGCTTTTCTCTATCACCGATCGTTTTGGCATACCCGGGGCGCGTCGGAGGGGCTGCGGGGCGGGCCGGCCGTCAAACGCCGGTGTTCAGGTCCCGTAGCACCCCTCCACCAGACGCGTCCCTCTCACTCGCACGCAGGGCCCCCGTGTCTGGTTGCCCACCCCCGGGTGAGCGGCTGGCACGCGCGCGGCTGTCGGCTGTCCCAGGACCGTGG
>NW_026961631.1:42500-52500 GCF_963924245.1 Chroicocephalus ridibundus
CGCGGCGGCGTCCGCGGCGCTGTCCGGCTCCCGAGGCGGCGTCCGCGGCGCTGTCCGGCTCCCGCGGCGGCGTCCGCGGCGCTGTCCGGCTCCCGCGGCGGCTTCCGCGGCGCTGTCCGGCTCCCGCGGCGGCAGTGGCGAAGAGCGGCGGCGGCGGCCGCCGCCGCCGCCGGCACTGGAACGCGCACGGCTGTGGAAGAAGGGGTCGGGCGACGGCGGCGGCTTCCCAGCGCCCGAAGGGTCCGCTGACGGTGTGGGAGATGACGGGTGTCCGCTGACGGCGGGTTGCCGGGGAGAGCGCGGGCGGGCAGTGCGTGGTAAGCGGAGCTGGTGGCGCGGGGGGGGGGGTGGGGGGGGCGGCGGCGGCGGCGGCGGCGCTTTCCTGTCCTCCGCCGCCTGAGCCGGCTCGGGCAGGAGGAGGGAAGCGGTGGGCCGGCGAGCGGGCGGGAGGCTGTGGAGGGGGGCTCCCGCTGCCTTGCGCGCGGGGCTGGGGCGGAGCGGCAAAAGGGACCGCCGGCGCTGCGGTTTATGGGTGCGCGGTGCCCACATCGCCCCTGAGGCGGAGGCTCCGGCGGTGCGCGGCCAGAGGGGTGCCTGCTGTCCGTGAGCGTTCCCAGAGCCTCCCCCACGGTGCCGGGAGAAAGGGGAGTCGTCGTCCCCGTGGCTCGGCTCTCCCCGTCCGGGGTGGGGTGGGGTGGGCTGGGCCGGGGAACGCTTGTGGTGTGACAGGAGGGCGAGGGCTGTCGCCCCACCGTTTCCATCCCTCCCCCCGCGTTTCGGCCACTCCGGAGCCGGGAAGAGCTCGTACCCCTCGTCTTTGAACCTCGGCAGCCCGTGTAGACCTGTCGGCCTGTTCTCCACCCCCACATAAATGGCCCCCCCCAACCCCGTGCCGGCTAGACCTGGCAGATTGAGCGGAGATAGATTGATTTTGTGGGGGTTTTTTTTGTTTTGTTTTGTTTTATTTTTTTCCTCTCCTCCGTTGGTGTGTAGTCATCCTCCGCCCCCCCCCCCCCCCCCCCGCCCCCCCCCCCCCATTACCTGGCTTCGATTCTGTTTCTCGCCGTGCGAAGGAGGGCGGGTGACTTCAGCCGGGCTCTGTGACCCGCTCGTCTCTCCGGCAGCCCCCCCGGCCCGCGCCCTGCCGCTGGAACCGGGCCCCGGGAGCCCAGGTCTCACCCCCCGTGGCGGCGGGCGGCGGCGGTGGTGGTGGGGCAGCAGCAGCAGCAGCAGCTGCTTTCCCAAGGACGGGCGCCACGGGCAGAAGAGCGGCCCGAGGGCCTTCCCCCCCCCGCCCCACCCCCCCCCCCCCCCCGCCAGGCACAGGTGCAGGCCGGGCACGGGCGCGGCCCAGCGAGACGGCTGTAACAGAGAAGGCGGCGTTCTGGAGAGCGTTACAAATCCTTCGCATCTCTTTCGGGCGCGCACCGTGTCCCCCCCGAAACACACCCGCCCCCCCACCCCCCCCACCCCGGCCCTCCTCAGTCCCCCCTCCACACCCCCAAGACCCCGTCTGGCACCTCCCGCACACGTGCGCGCAACACAGACGCGCCGACGCAGACGAGCGCCCCCCCCCCCCACCTCCCAGGCCAAGACCCCTCACGAGTGGCAGACACGGGCACACACCCAGGCCACCCACACCCGCCCCGCGCCGCCCCACGGCCGCCCCACAACTCACCCACAGGCAGGGACCCGACTGACCCTCAAGGACCACACAGGCCTCCGGGCCCCCTCTACCCGCCAAGGCAGCCAGGCATCTGGGTCACGTCTGCCCCACAAGTACTGCCCCCGCACTGCCCCATCGCTGCCCCGCGAGTGCTCCCCGAGGAACAGCAGGCTTCCGGGTCACAGCTGCCCAGCAAGTACTGCCCCCGCGCTGCCCCACGGCTGCCCCTCCAGTGCTCCCCGAGGAACCGCAGGCCTCTGGGCCTGCCGTCTCCCCCCAGGGAAGACAGAACTGCGGGTGCCCCTGGCCCCACAGCTGCCCCGCAGTGCCCCACAGCTGCTCCGCAGGTGCTTCCCGAGGTACAGCAGGCCTTGGGCCTGCCGTCTCCACCCAGGAAAGACAGGCCTGCGGGTGCCCCCGGCCCCACAGCTTCCCCACCAGTGCCCCACAGCAGCCTTGCAAGTGCTCCCCGAGGAACAGCAGGCTTCTGGGTCACAGCTGCCCCGCAAGTCCTGCCCCCGCGCTGCCCCACGGCTGCCCCTCCAGTGCTCCCCGAGGAACCGCAGGCCTCTGGGCCTGCCGTCTCCCCCCAGGGAAGGCAGACCTGCGGGTGGCCCTGGCCCCACAGCTGCCCCGCAGGGCCCCACGGCTGCCCTGCGAGTGCTCCCCGAGGAACCGCAGGCCTCTGGGCATGCAGTCTGCTTCCAGGGAACTCAGGCCGGCGGGTGCCTCTGGCCCCACAGCTTCCCCAGCCGTGCCCCACGGCTGCCCCGCAAGTGCTCCCCGAGGAACCGCAGGCCTCTGGGTCACATCTGCCCCACAAGCGCTGCCCCAGCGCAGCCCCACGGCTGCCCCTCCAGTGCTCCCCGAGGAACCGCAGGCCTCTGGGCCTGCCGTCTGCCCCCAGGGAAGACAGACCCGTGGGTGCCCCTGGCCCCACAGCTGCCCCGCAGGGCCCCACGGCTGCCCCGCAAGTGCTCCCCGAGGAGCAGCATGCCTTGGGCCTGCCGTCTCCCCCCAGGGAAGACAGACCTGCGGGTGCCCCTGGCCCCACAGCTGCCCCGCAGTGCCGCACAGCTGCTCCGCAGGTGCTCCCTGAGGAACCGCAGGCCTTGGGCCTGCCGTCTCCCCCCAGGGAAGGCAGGCCTGCGGGTGCCCCTGGCCCCACAGCTTCCCCACCAGTGCCCCACAGCAGCCTTGCAAGTGCTCCCCGAGGAACCACAGGCCTCTGTGTCACATCTGCCCCACAAGTGCTGCGCCAGTGCTGCCCCGCGGCTGCCCCGCGAGTGCTCCCCGAGGAACCGCAGGCCTCTGGGCATGCAGTCTGCTTCCAGGGAACTCAGGCCGGCGGGTGCCTCTGGCCCCACAGCTTCCCCAGCCGTGCCCCACGGCTGCCCCGCAAGTGCTCCCCGAGGAACCGCAGGCCTCTGGGTCACATCTGCCCCACAAGCGCTGCCCCAGCGCAGCCCCACGGCTGCCCCTCCAGTGCTCCCCGAGGAACCGCAGGCCTCTGGGCCTGCCGTCTCCCCCCAGGGAAGACAGACCCGTGGGTGCCCCTGGCCCCACAGCTGCCCCGCAGTGCCCCACAGCTGCTCCGCAGGTGCTCCCCGAGGAACAGCAGGCCTTGGGCCTGCCGTCTCCACCCAGGAAAGACAGGCCTGCGGGTGCCCCTGGCCCCACAGCTGCCCCGCAGGGCCCCACGGCTGCCCCGCAAGTGCTCCCCGAGGAACAGCATGCCTTGGGCCTGCCGTCTCCCCCCAGGGAAGACAGACCTGCCGGTGCCCCTGGCCCCGCAGCTGCCCCGCAGTGCCCCACAGCTGCTCCGCAGGTGCTCCCTGAGGAACCGCAGGCCTTGGGCCTGCCGTCTCCCCTCAGGAAAGACAGGCCTGCGGGTGCCCCTGGCCCCACAGCTTCCCCACCAGTGCCCCACAGCAGCCTTGCAAGTGCTCCCCGAGGAACCACAGGCCTCTGTGTCACATCTGCCCCACAAGTGCTGCCCCGCGGCTGCCCCGCGGCTGCCCTGCAAGTGCTCCCCGAGGAACCACAGGCAACTGTGTCACATCTGCCCCACAAGTGCTGCCCCGCGGCTGCCCCACGGCTGCCCCTCCAGTGCTCCCCGAGGAACCGCAGGCCTCTGGGCCTGCCGTCTGCCCCCAGGGAAGACAGACCCGTGGGTGCCCTTGGCCCCACAGCTGCCCCGCAGGGCCCCACGGCTGCCCCGCAAGTGCTCCCCGAGGAACAGCAGGCCTTGGGCCTGCCGTCTCCCCCCAGGGAAGGCAGGCCTGCGGGTGCCCCTGGCCCCACAGCTGCCCCGCAGTGCCCCGCGGCTGCCCCGCAAGTGCTCCCCGAGGAGCCGCAGGCCTCTGGGTCACAGCTGCCCCTCAAGTACTGCCCCAGTGCTGCCCCACGGCTGCTCCGCAAGTGCTCCCCGAGGAACAGCATGCCTTGGGCCTGCCGTCTCCCCCGAGGAAAGAGAGGCCTGCGGGTGCCCCTGGCCCCACACCTGCCCCTCCAGTGCTCCCTGAGGAACAGCGGGCCTCTGGGTCACATCTGCCCCACAAGTGCTGCCCCACAGCTGCCCTGCAAGTGCTCCCCGAGGAACCGCAGGCCTCTGGGCCTGCCGTCTCCCCCCAGGGAAGACAGGCCTGCGGGTGCCCGTCGCCACACAGCTGCCCCGCAAGTGCTCCCCGAGGAACCGCAGGCCTCTGGGTCACATCTGCCCCACAAGTACTGTCCCAGAGCAGCCCCAGGGCTGCCCCGCAAGTGCTCCCCGAGGACCCGCAGGCCTCTGGGCCTGCCGTCTCCCCCCAGGGAAGACAGGCCTGCGGGTGCCCCTGGCCCCGCAGCTGCCCCTCCAGTGCTCCCTGAGGAACAGCGGGCCTCTGGGTCACATCTGCCCCACAAGTGCTGCCCCACAGCTGCCCCGCAAGTGCTCCCCGAGGAGCCGCAGGCCTCTGGGCCTGCAGTCTGCCCCCAGGGAACCCAGGCCTGCGGGTGCCTCTGGCCCCACAGCTTCCCAAACAGTGCCCCACGGCTGATCCGCAAGTGCTCCCCGAGGAACAGCAGGCCTCTGGGTCACAGCTGCCCCGCAAGTGCTGCCCCACGGCTGCCCCTCCAGCGCTCCCCGAGGAACCGCAGGCCTCTGGGCCTGCCGTCTCCCCCCAGGGAAGACAGGCCTGCGGGTGCCCCTGGCCCCACAGCTGCCCCGCAGTGCCCCACGGCTGCCCCGCAAGTGCTCCCCGAGGAACCGCAGGCCTCTGGGTCACATCTGCCCCACGACTACCGGTCCAGCGCTGCCCCACGGCTGCCCTGCAGCTGCTCCTCAGGGAATAGTGGGACTCTGGGCCTGCCTTCTCCCCCCAGGGAAGGCAGGCCTGCGGGTGCCCCGGCCCCACAGCTGCCCCGCAGAGCCCCACGGCTGCCCCGCAAGTGCTCCCCGAGGAACAGCAGGCCTCTGGGTCACATCTGCCCCACAAGTACTGCCCCAGCCCTGCCCCACGGCTGCCCTGCAGGTGCTCCCCAGGGAATAGCGGGTCTGTGGGCCTGCCCTCTCCCCCCAGGGAAGACAGGCCTGCGGGTGCCGCTGGCACCACAGCTGCCCCACAAACGCCTCACGGCTGCCCCAGCTGTGCCCCCCGGCTGCCCCGCAAGTGCTCCCCAAGGCACCCAGGCATCTGGGTCACATCTGCCCCACACCAACTGCGCGCACACCGTGGCACTTGCACACGGCTGCACCATCTCCCCCGGCCCTTCCCATTCCCCCCTTCGCCTCTCACCCCCCCCCCCCCAGCAGGCCTCTCCCCCAGCCCCAAAGCCGCGTCTGCCGCCGCACGCACACGTGCACAGAACACCCACCCCACCCCCTCCAACGGGCCCGAACCTCTCGCGTGCGGCAGACGCAGACGCAGACGCAGACAGAGCGTCTCCCCCCAAGCCCTGCCGCCGCCACCGAATTACCACCCACCCCCCCGCCACACCCCGCTGTCCCCCTTCCCCCCCCCCCCCCGCCTCTCTTCACCACCCGGTTCACTGCGAATCCGGCCGCCCCCTCCCCACGCTGCCCTCGTGCAGGTTTGCCACCCACCCCCCCCCACCCCCCCCCCCCCCGGCAAGGACGGCGGGAGACTTTAGGACCCAGCGGAGTCCCTGCCGGCTCCGTGCCCGGGCGGGTTAAGGGATTCCCGGTGGCGAGCGGGGATCTAACCCCGGCTGCCGAGTCTCTACCCTGCCGCGCCCCTGCCCGTGCCCGTGCCCCGGCGCTCCCGCCTTCCTTTCTCAGCCGCTCGCTCGCTCGCTCGCTCGCTCTCTCTGCTGCGCGCCTGCCCGCCCCTGCCGCGGCTGGAGAACCCACTGAAACCCACCCCCCCCGCCCCCAGCACACACAACGCCGCCCCCCCCCACCTTACCGACCCAAAACCTACTCCGAAAAGAGGCACCGCGTGCCTGCCGCCCTCTCCCCGGCCCACCTCTGCGCCGTGATCCCCGCCCGCTCGCCGCCCGCTCTCGCCTGCCTCCGCACCGGCACCCCTTCCCCGCCGCTGCCGCTTGCCGGGCAGTGGTCTGCTCGCGCGCCCGCGCAGGGCGCGAAGCCGCGGACCGCCACGCCCCACCCCCACCCCCGCCCCCGACCTGATCCGGCTCAGGGTGGCGGCTCTGCCAGTGGCGCTTAAATCACGAACGAAAAAAAGTTAAAACTTACTTTTTCGCCCACCCCAACCCCTCCCCCCACCCACATACCCCCCCCCCCTCGCCCGACAGCGCCCCCCCCCCCCCCCCCGCCTCTCTTCACCACCCGGTTCACTGCGAATCCGGCCGCCCCCTCCCCACGCTGCCCTCGTGCAGGTTTGCCACCCACCCCCCCCACCCCCCCCCCCCCGGCAAGGACGGCGGGAGACTTTAGGACCCAGCGGAGTCCCTGCCGGCTCCGTGCCCGGGCGGGTTAAGGGATTCCCGGTGGCGAGCGGGGATCTAACCCCGGCTGCCGAGTCTCTACCCTGCCGCGCCCCTGCCCGTGCCCGTGCCCCGGCGCTCCCGCCTTCCTTTCTCAGCCGCTCGCTCGCTCGCTCGCTCTCTCTGCTGCGCGCCTGCCCGCCCCTGCCGCGGCTGGAGAACCCACTGAAAACCACCCCCCCCGCCCCCAGCACACACAACGCCGCCCCCCCCCACCTTACCGACCCAAAACCTACTCCGAAAAGAGGCACCGCGTGCCTGCCGCCCTCTCCCCGGCCCACCTCTGCGCCGTGATCCCCGCCCGCTCGCCGCCCGCTCTCGCCTGCCTCCGCACCGGCACCCCTTCCCCGCCGCTGCCGCTTGCCGGGCAGTGGTCTGCTCGCGCGCCCGCGCAGGGCGCGAAGCCGCGGACCGCCACGCCCCACCCCCACCCCCGCCCCCGACCTGATCCGGCTCAGGGTGGCGGCTCTGCCAGTGGCGCTTAAATCACGAACGAAAAAAAGTTAAAACTTACTTTTTCGCCCACCCCAACCCCTCCCCCCACCCACATACCCCCCCCCCCTCGCCCGACAGCGCCCCCCCCCCCCCCGCCTCTCTTCACCACCCGGTTCACTGCGAATCCGGCCGCCCCCTCCCCACGCTGCCCTCGTGCAGGTTTGCCACCCACCCCCCCCACCCCCCCCCCCCCGGCAAGGACGGCGGGAGACTTTAGGACCCAGCGGAGTCCCTGCCGGCTCCGTGCCCGGGCGGGTTAAGGGATTCCCGGTGGCGAGCGGGGATCTAACCCCGGCTGCCGAGTCTCTACCCTGCCGCGCCCCTGCCCGTGCCCGTGCCCCGGCGCTCCCGCCTTCCTTTCTCAGCCGCTCGCTCGCTCGCTCGCTCGCTCTCTCTGCTGCGCGCCTGCCCGCCCCTGCCGCGGCTGGAGAACCCACTGAAAACCACCCCCCCCGCCCCCAGCACACACAACGCCGCCCCCCCCCACCTTACCGACCCAAAACCTACTCCGAAAAGAGGCACCGCGTGCCTGCCGCCCTCTCCCCGGCCCACCTCTGCGCCGTGATCCCCGCCCGCTCGCCGCCCGCTCTCGCCTGCCTCCGCACCGGCACCCCTTCCCCGCCGCTGCCGCTTGCCGGGCAGTGGTCTGCTCGCGCGCCCGCGCAGGGCGCGAAGCCGCGGACCGCCACGCCCCACCCCCACCCCCGCCCCCGACCTGATCCGGCTCAGGGTGGCGGCTCTGCCAGTGGCGCTTAAATCACGAACGAAAAAAAGTTAAAACTTACTTTTTCGCCCACCCCAACCCCTCCCCCCACCCACATACCCCCCCCCTCGCCCGACAGCGCCCCCCCCCCCCCCGCCCCCCGCCCCCCGCCGGGACGATCCGGGTCAGGCTGGCGGCTACGACAGTGACGCTAAAAACGTGAACGAAAAAAAAAGAGCAAAATTATTTATAACCACCCGGTGATAAATCAAAATTATTTATCACCCCCCGGCCCCCCCGCCGCCCCAGCGCCCCCCCCCCCCCCCCCCCCCCGCCGCGAGAAACACCCTGCCCGCACGCACTTGTTGGAAGGCATGATCCGGGTCAGGCTGGCCGCTGTGCCGGTGACGCTTAAATCATGAACGAAAAGAAAAAAACAAAAATATCACCCCCACCCCACACCGGCTGTCGGGTCTACCCGGCTCCGGGGTCGGTGTCGCCTGTCAGGTCTACCCGGCTCCGGGGTCGGTGTCGCCTGTCAGGTCTACCCGGCTCCGGGGACCGGGTCGGCTGTCAGGTCTACCCGGCTCCGGGGACCGGGTCGGCTGTCAGGTCTACCCGGCTCCGGGGACCGGACCGGCTGTCAGGTCTACCCAGCTCCGGGGACCGGGTCGGCTGTCAGGTCTACCCGGCTCCGGGGACCGGGTGGGCTGTCAGGTCTACCCGGCTCCGGGGACCGGGTCGGCTGTCAGGTCTACCCGGCTCCGGGGACCGGGTCGGCTGTCAGGTCTACCCGGCTCCGGGGACCGGATCGGCTGTCAGGTCTACCCGGCTCCGGGGACCGGGTCGGCTGTCAGGTCTACCCGGCTCCGGGGACCGGGTCGGCTGTCAGGTCTACCCGGCTCCGGGGACCGGGTCGGCTGTCAGGTCTACCTCGCTCCGGGGACCGGGTCGGCTGTCAGGTCTACCCGGATCCGGGGACCGGGTCGGCTGTCAGGTCTACCTCGCTCCGGGGACCGGGTCGGCTGTCAGGTCTACCTCGCTCCGGGGACCGGGTCGGCTGTCAGGTCTACCCGGCTCCGGGGACCGGGTCGGCTGTCAGGTCTACCCGGCTCCGGGGACCGGATCGGCTGTCAGGTCTACCTCGCTCCGGGGACCGGGTCGGCTGTCAGGTCTACCCGGCTCCGGGGACCGGATCGGCTGTCAGGTCTACCTCGCTCCGGGGACCGGTTCGGCTGTCAGGTCTACCCGGCTCCGGGGACCGGGTCGGCTGTCAGGTCTACCTCGCTCCGGGGACCGGGTCGGCTGTCAGGTCTACCCGGCTCCGGGGACCGGACCGGCTGTCAGGTCTACCCGGCTCCGGGGACCGGACCGGCTGTCAGGTCTACCTCGCTCCGGGGACCGGGTCGGCTGTCAGGTCTACCCGGCTCCGGGGACCGGATCGGCTGTCAGGTCTACCCGGCTCCGGGGACCGGACCGGCTGTCAGGTCTACCTCGCTCCGGGGACCGGGTCGGCTGTCAGGTCTACCCGGCTCCGGGGACCGGGTCGGCTGTCAGGTCTACCTCGCTCCGGGGACCGGGTCGGCTGTCAGGTCTACCCGGCTCCGGGGACCGGACCGGCTGTCAGGTCTACCCGGCTCCGGGGACCGGACCGGCTGTCAGGTCTACCCGGCTCCGGGGACCGGGTCGGCTGTCAGGTCTACCCGGCTCCGGGGACCGGACCGGCTGTCAGGTCTACCCGGCTCCGGGGACCGGATCGGCTGTCAGGTCTACCCGGCTCCGGGGACCGGACCGGCTGTCAGGTCTACCTCGCTCCGGGGACCGGGTCGGCTGTCAGGTCTACCCGGCTCCGGGGACCGGACCGGCTGTCAGGTCTACCCGGCTCCGGGGACCGGGTCGGCTGTCAGGTCTACCTCGCTCCGGGGACCGGGTCGGCTGTCAGGTCTACCCGGCTCCGGGGACCGGATCGGCTGTCAGGTCTACCCGGCTCCGGGGACCGGGTCGGCTGTCAGGTCTACCTCGCTCCGGGGACCGGGTCGGCTGTCAGGTCTACCCGGCTCCGGGGACCGGATCGGCTGTCAGGTCTACCCGGCTCCGGGGACCGGGTCGGCTGTCAGGTCTACCTCGCTCCGGGGACCGGGTCGGCTGTCAGGTCTACCCGGCTCCGGCGGTACTTTGTGCCGGAG
>NW_026961631.1:57500-60000 GCF_963924245.1 Chroicocephalus ridibundus
TGCGCGCGGGCGGGCAGCGCGCGGGGGAAGCGGAGCTGTCGGGCGCGGGGCGCGGCGGCGCGTCCCCAGCCTCCTCCCGCCGGCCCGTTCTCGCCCGAGAAGAAGCGGGGAGCGCGCGGCGGCGGCGGCGCCGACGACGGCGCCGCGTGTGCGAGCGGCGAGAGAGACGGGAGCTGTCCTTCGGGGTCGGGGGAGGCGTCTCCCCCGACCCTCCCCGCACCCCGTGCCCGGGGCTGTGTCGGTGTGAATGTCACAGTTCCCTTCTCGCACGGACGTTCGGTAGGGCTGCCGGGTAAGCCCGCGGAGGGCTCCGGGCGTTCCGGGTACGGCGCGCCGAGCGAGCGGCGCGGCGGCGTCCCCCGCCCCCCGTCCCTCTCCTGCCTGGGGAGCCGGGAACGGGGGCTCCGCCGCCGCTCGCCCTCGGCGGGCGAGGCTCGGCAAGCCGCGTGGCGTCCCGCTCTCCCAGCGGGCGGCCCGAGCCACGGCTCTCCTCCCGGGCGCAGCGCCGGGCCAGAGGGAAACCCCGGGCCCCGGGGCCGGAGGACGTGGTTGTGGCGGCGGACGTCGGGCGCGGCCCCCGCGGGCGGACGCTCCCCCGAAGGTGGCAGTGGGGGAGGCACCCCCGCGGGGCCTAAAGTTCGTTTCCCTCGCCCCAGGGCCAGGTACCTAGCGTCCGCGCTCTCGCGGTCCCTTCCCTCGGCGCGTCTCTCGGCGCGTCTCCGGGGGTCGAAGGGCCGCGGGGGCCGGGCGGGGGTTTAAAGACTCGGGCGGCTCGGCGTCGCCCGGGGGGCCGGCCGGCTCGGCGGCGGCGGCCGGGAGTTCTCTCTCGCGGTGAGAGAGCCTCTCCCGGACGGCCGTCGCCTGCGACCGCGTCCCGCGGGCGGCCCGTGCCGGGGAGGGGCACCCCTGCCCCCCCCTCTCCGCGGCCCGGTCTCGGCGGAGAGACCGCGGCGCGAGCGGTCGGCCGTGTCCGACCTGCCCGCCTCGGAACGGGCGACCCCGGCGAGGAGCGCGGGCTCCCCGCCGGGGCTCGCGGCGGGTCCCCGCAAGGGGGGGACCCGCCGCCGGGCGGCCCTGCGCCCTTCCCCCCGCACAGCCCGTGCGCGGGGGGGGGGCGGGAAGGGACGCCGCGCCTCCGTCGCAGCGGCTGCGTCGCGCTGCGGCGCCGCTCCTCCCTCCCCCGTCCCGGCGAGCGCTCGGCGTTCTCCCGCCGCTAAGCGCCGGCGAGGGCGCCACCCCGTTGCCCGTGCGGCGGCGTCGCCGCTCGGTCTGCCGGACGGAGCCCCCCGCCGCCGGGCCGTCCCGGCCCCGGGCCCCGCCTAAGCCGCTTCGCCTCCCCGTCTTCGCCTTCCCGGCCGAGCCGTGCAGGCGGTCGGGGCAAGCGGGGGCGTCCCACTCCCGGTCTCCGCGTGGAAACGGGGAGAGCGGGAGCCGCCCCCGCCTCAGGCGGCCGTCCGCCTTCCGCTCGGCGCGTGCCCGCGGAAGGAGACGGGAAGCGGCGGCGGCGGCGGTGGTGCCGGTGCAGGGCGGCCGCAGCGCGGCGGGCCGCCGTCCGGCGGGCCGCGGGCGTCGTGCGTCGCCGGCTCGGGGCGCGTCCGCGTCCGCCCGCGGCGGCGCGGAGCCGCCGAGGTGCCGTCGGGGCGGGACCCCGGGGAGGAGTTAGGCTGCCCGTAGCGCGGCGGAGCGGCGCGCGCGGAGGCGCGCGCGCGGGGTAGCCGTCGGGGCCCCCCGCGCCGCCCGCTCGAGGCGGACAGGCGGAGCGGCCGGGCGCGCCGCCGCCTCCGTGCGGAGGCCGGGCCGAGCCCGGGCGCCTGGGCCGCCCCCGAAGCGAGCGAGGCGCTTGCCGTCGCCTGCGGCCGGTGGGGAGCGCGGGCTCCCAGGCCCTCGTCGCCGCTCGGGGCGTTTCCTCCCTTTTTGTGGCCCTCCTTGGGCGTTGCTCGTACGGTCAGTCGAGGCGAGGCCCCTCCGTCTCGCCCCCGTCGCGCCGCTGCTCCGCCGTTCTTTCCCCTCCCGCCCCGCGCGGGGATGTGAGGGGAGGAAGGGGGGGCCGGCCGGCGGGGCAGGCGGTTGGGCCGTCCTCCGAGAGGGGCCGCTCCTGGCGAGCGTTCCCGGCCCTCCCGCGCGCGCGGGGCGGTGCCGAAAGACGAGACAACTCTTAGCGGTGGATCACTCGGCTCGTGCGTCGATGAAGAACGCAGCTAGCTGCGAGAATTAATGTGAATTGCAGGACACATTGATCATCGACACTTCGAACGCACTTGCGGCCCCGGGTTCCTCCCGGGGCTACGCCTGTCTGAGCGTCGCTTTGCGATCAATCGCCGGCTCGGCCGCCGCCCCTTGGCCGGGCGACGGCCGCACGAGCGGCGCGGCTGGGGTGCCTCGCAGGCCCCTCCCGAGGGCCTTCGTCCCCCTAAGTGCAGACTCGGGGAGCGCTCCGAAGCTCCCCGCTCCCGGAGCGCCCGCTCTGCGGAGCTCGTCTCGCCGGTGGTTGGCCGGGGCT
>NW_026961632.1:0-125006 GCF_963924245.1 Chroicocephalus ridibundus
AGCCCCACATACCTGGGGGCTGCAGGCTTTCCTGCTGCCTTCAGCCTCAAAACCACCCTTTCCCACTTGGCGCCGCGCCAGGCCCAAAAATGGCCATATGTCTGGAGACTGGTCGCACGCCCAAGAGCCAGCAGGGAAAACTATGCCTTGTTCTAAAGGTCTTTGGGAACCGCTTGCGTAGCCCCACACACCTGGGGGCTGCAGGCTTTCCTGCTGCCTTCAGCCTCAAAACCACCCTTTCCCACTTGGCGCCGCGCCAGGCCCAAAAAATGGCCATATGTCTGGAGATTGGTCCCACGCCCAATGAGCCAGCAGGGAAAACTATGCCTTGTTCTAAAGCTCTTTGGGAACCGCTTGCATAGCCCCACATACCTGGGGGCTGCAGGCTTTCCTGCTCTCTTCAGCCTCAAAACAACCCTTTCCCACTTGGCGCCGCGCCAGGCCCAAAAATGGCCATATGTTTAGAGATTGGTCTCACGCCCAAAGAGCCAGCAGGGAAAGCTATGCCTTGTTCTAAAGCTCTTTGGGAACCGCTTGCGTAGCCCCACACACCTGGGGGCTGCAGGCTTTCCTGCTGCCTTCAGCCTCAAAACCACCCTTTCCCACATGCCGTCACGCCACGCCAAAAAATGGCCATATGTCTGGAGATTGGTCCCACGCCCAAAGAGCCAGCAGGGAAAACTATGCCTTGTTCTAAAGCTCTTTGGGAACCGCTTGCGTAGCCCCACACACCTGGGGGTTGCAGGCTTTCCTGCTGCCTTCAGCCTCAAAACCACCCTTTCCCACTTGGCGCCACGCCAGGCCCAAAAATGGCCATATGTCTGGAGACTGGTCCCACGCCCAAAGAGCCAGCAGGGAAAACTATGCCTTGTTCTAAAGCTCTTTGGGAACCGCTTGCGTAGCCCCACACACCTGGGGGCTGCAGGCTTTCCTGCTGCCTTCAGCCTCAAAACCACCCTTTCCCACTTGTCCCCGCGCCAGGCACAAAAATGGCCATATGTCTGGAGACTGGTTCCACGCTCAAAGAGCCAGCAGGGAAAACTATGCCTTGTTCTAAAGGTCTTTGGGAACGGCTTGCGTAGCCCCACAGACCTGGGGGCTGCAGGCTTTCCTGCTGCCTTCAGCCTCAAAACCACCCTTTCCCACTTGGCCCCGTGCCAGGCACGAAAATGGCCATATGTCTGGAGACTGGTCCCTTTCCCAAAGAGCCAGCAGGGAAAACTATGCCTTGTTCTAAAGCTCTTTGGGAACCGTTTGCGTGGCCCCACAGACCTGGGGGCTGCAGGCTTTCCTGCTGCCTTCAGCCTCAAAACCACCCTTTCCCACTTGGCATCGCGCCAGGCACAAAAATGGCCATATGTCTGGAGATTGGTCCAACGCCCAAGGAGCCAGCTGGGAAAACTATGCCTTGTTCTAAAGCTCTTTGGGAACCGCTTGCGTAGCCCCACACACCTGGGGGCTGCAGGCTTTCCTGCTGCCTTCAGCCTCAAAACCACCCTTTCCCACTTGGCCCCGTGCCAGGCACGAAAATGGCCATATGGCTGGAGACTGGTCCCACGCCCAAAGAGCCAGGAGGGAAAACTATGCCTTGTTCTAAAGCTCTTTGGGAACCGCTTGCGTGGCCCCACAGACCTGGGGGCTGCAGGCTTTCCTGCTGCCTTCAGCCTCAAAACAACCCTTTCCCAATTGGCGTCGCGCCAGGCACAAAAATGGCCATATGTCTTTAGACTGGTCCCACGCCCAAAGAGCCAGCAGGGAAAATTATGCCTTGTACTAAAGCTCTTTGGGAACCGCTTGCATAGCCCCACATACCTGGGGGCTGCAGGCTTTCCTGCTGCCTTCAGCCTCAAAACCACCCTTTCCCACTTGGCGCCGCGCCAGGCCCAAAAATGGCCATATGTCTGGAGACTGGTCCCACGCCCAAGAGCCAGCAGGGAAAACTATGCCTTGTTCTAAAGCTCTTTGGGAACCGCTTGCGTAGCCCCACACACCTGGGGGCTGCAGGCTTTCCTGCTGCCTTCAGCCTCAAAACCACCCTTTCCCACTTGGCGCCGCGCCAGGCCCAAAAAATGGCCATATGTCTGGAGATTGGTCCCACGCCCAATGAGCCAGCAGGGAAAATTATGCCTTGTACTAAAGCTCTTTGGGAACCGCTTGCATAGCCCCACATACCTGGGGGCTGCAGGCTTTCCTGCTGCCTTCAGCCTCAAAACCACCCTTTCCCACTTGGCGCCGCGCCAGGCCCAAAAATGGCCATATGTCTGGAGACTGGTCGCACGCCCAATGAGCCAGCAGGGAAAACTATGCCTTGTTCTAAAGGTCTTTGGGAACCGCTTGCGTAGCCCCACACACCTGGGGGCTGCAGGCTTTCCTGCTGCCTTCAGCCTCAAAACCACCCTTTCCCACTTGGCGCCGCGCCAGGCCCAAAAAATGGCCATATGTCTGGAGATTGGTCCCACGCCCAATGAGCCAGCAGGGAAAACTATGCCTTGTTCTAAAGCTCTTTGGGAACCGCTTGCATAGCCCCACATACCTGGGGGCTGCAGGCTTTCCTGCTCTCTTCAGCCTCAAAACAACCCTTTCCCACTTGGCGCCGCGCCAGGCCCAAAAATGGCCATATGTTTAGAGATTGGTCTCACGCCCAAAGAGCCAGCAGGGAAAGCTATGCCTTGTTCTAAAGCTCTTTGGGAACCGCTTGCGTAGCCCCACACACCTGGGGGCTGCAGGCTTTCCTGCTGCCTTCAGCCTCAAAACCACCCTTTCCCACATGCCGTCACGCCACGCCAAAAAATGGCCATATGTCTGGAGATTGGTCCCACGCCCAAAGAGCCAGCAGGGAAAACTATGCCTTGTTCTAAAGCTCTTTGGGAACCGCTTGCGTAGCCCCACACACCTGGGGGTTGCAGGCTTTCCTGCTGCCTTCAGCCTCAAAACCACCCTTTC
Organism: Chroicocephalus ridibundus; assembly: GCF_963924245.1. Lineage (NCBI taxonomy): Eukaryota > Metazoa > Chordata > Aves > Charadriiformes > Laridae > Chroicocephalus > Chroicocephalus ridibundus. The sequence continues at coordinate 2,944 of NW_026961632.1, forward strand.
CCACTTGGCGCCACGCCAGGCCCAAAAATGGCCATATGTCTGGAGACTGGTCCCACGCCCAAAGAGCCAGCAGGGAAAACTATGCCTTGTTCTAAAGCTCTTTGGGAACCGCTTGCGTAGCCCCACACACCTGGGGGCTGCAGGCTTTCCTGCTGCCTTCAGCCTCAAAACCACCCTTTCCCACTTGGCCCCGTGCCAGGCACGAAAATGGCCATATGGCTGGAGACTGGTCCCACGCCCAAAGAGCCAGGAGGGAAAACTATGCCTTGTTCTAAAGCTCTTTGGGAACCGCTTGCGTGGCCCCACAGACCTGGGGGCTGCAGGCTTTCCTGCTGCCTTCAGCCTCAAAACAACCCTTTCCCAATTGGCGTCGCGCCAGGCACAAAAATGGCCATATGTCTTTAGACTGGTCCCACGCCCAAAGAGCCAGCAGGGAAAATTATGCCTTGTACTAAAGCTCTTTGGGAACCGCTTGCATAGCCCCACATACCTGGGGGCTGCAGGCTTTCCTGCTGCCTTCAGCCTCAAAACCACCCTTTCCCACTTGGCGCCGCGCCAGGCCCAAAAATGGCCATATGTCTGGAGACTGGTCCCACGCCCAAGAGCCAGCAGGGAAAACTATGCCTTGTTCTAAAGCTCTTTGGGAACCGCTTGCGTAGCCCCACACACCTGGGGGCTGCAGGCTTTCCTGCTGCCTTCAGCCTCAAAACCACCCTTTCCCACTTGGCGCCGCGCCAGGCCCAAAAAATGGCCATATGTCTGGAGATTGGTCCCACGCCCAATGAGCCAGCAGGGAAAATTATGCCTTGTACTAAAGCTCTTTGGGAACCGCTTGCATAGCCCCACATACCTGGGGGCTGCAGGCTTTCCTGCTGCCTTCAGCCTCAAAACCACCCTTTCCCACTTGGCGCCGCGCCAGGCCCAAAAATGGCCATATGTCTGGAGACTGGTCGCACGCCCAAGAGCCAGCAGGGAAAACTATGCCTTGTTCTAAAGGTCTTTGGGAACCGCTTGCGTAGCCCCACACACCTGGGGGCTGCAGGCTTTCCTGCTGCCTTCAGCCTCAAAACCACCCTTTCCCACTTGGCGCCGCGCCAGGCCCAAAAAATGGCCATATGTCTGGAGATTGGTCCCACGCCCAATGAGCCAGCAGGGAAAACTATGCCTTGTTCTAAAGCTCTTTGGGAACCGCTTGCATAGCCCCACATACCTGGGGGCTGCAGGCTTTCCTGCTCTCTTCAGCCTCAAAACAACCCTTTCCCACTTGGCGCCGCGCCAGGCCCAAAAATGGCCATATGTTTAGAGATTGGTCTCACGCCCAAAGAGCCAGCAGGGAAAGCTATGCCTTGTTCTAAAGCTCTTTGGGAACCGCTTGCGTAGCCCCACACACCTGGGGGCTGCAGGCTTTCCTGCTGCCTTCAGCCTCAAAACCACCCTTTCCCACATGCCGTCACGCCACGCCAAAAAATGGCCATATGTCTGGAGATTGGTCCCACGCCCAAAGAGCCAGCAGGGAAAACTATGCCTTGTTCTAAAGCTCTTTGGGAACCGCTTGCGTAGCCCCACACACCTGGGGGTTGCAGGCTTTCCTGCTGCCTTCAGCCTCAAAACCACCCTTTCCCACTTGGCGCCACGCCAGGCCCAAAAATGGCCATATGTCTGGAGACTGGTCCCACGCCCAAAGAGCCAGCAGGGAAAACTATGCCTTGTTCTAAAGCTCTTTGGGAACCGCTTGCGTAGCCCCACACACCTGGGGGCTGCAGGCTTTCCTGCTGCCTTCAGCCTCAAAACCACCCTTTCCCACTTGTCCCCGCGCCAGGCACAAAAATGGCCATATGTCTGGAGACTGGTTCCACGCTCAAAGAGCCAGCAGGGAAAACTATGCCTTGTTCTAAAGGTCTTTGGGAACGGCTTGCGTAGCCCCACAGACCTGGGGGCTGCAGGCTTTCCTGCTGCCTTCAGCCTCAAAACCACCCTTTCCCACTTGGCCCCGTGCCAGGCACGAAAATGGCCATATGTCTGGAGACTGGTCCCTTTCCCAAAGAGCCAGCAGGGAAAACTATGCCTTGTTCTAAAGCTCTTTGGGAACCGTTTGCGTGGCCCCACAGACCTGGGGGCTGCAGGCTTTCCTGCTGCCTTCAGCCTCAAAACCACCCTTTCCCACTTGGCATCGCGCCAGGCACAAAAATGGCCATATGTCTGGAGATTGGTCCAACGCCCAAGGAGCCAGCTGGGAAAACTATGCCTTGTTCTAAAGCTCTTTGGGAACCGCTTGCGTAGCCCCACACACCTGGGGGCTGCAGGCTTTCCTGCTGCCTTCAGCCTCAAAACCACCCTTTCCCACTTGGCCCCGTGCCAGGCACGAAAATGGCCATATGGCTGGAGACTGGTCCCACGCCCAAAGAGCCAGGAGGGAAAACTATGCCTTGTTCTAAAGCTCTTTGGGAACCGCTTGCGTGGCCCCACAGACCTGGGGGCTGCAGGCTTTCCTGCTGCCTTCAGCCTCAAAACAACCCTTTCCCAATTGGCGTCGCGCCAGGCACAAAAATGGCCATATGTCTTTAGACTGGTCCCACGCCCAAAGAGCCAGCAGGGAAAATTATGCCTTGTACTAAAGCTCTTTGGGAACCGCTTGCATAGCCCCACATACCTGGGGGCTGCAGGCTTTCCTGCTGCCTTCAGCCTCAAAACCACCCTTTCCCACTTGGCGCCGCGCCAGGCCCAAAAATGGCCATATGTCTGGAGACTGGTCCCACGCCCAAGAGCCAGCAGGGAAAACTATGCCTTGTTCTAAAGCTCTTTGGGAACCGCTTGCGTAGCCCCACACACCTGGGGGCTGCAGGCTTTCCTGCTGCCTTCAGCCTCAAAACCACCCTTTCCCACTTGGCGCCGCGCCAGGCCCAAAAAATGGCCATATGTCTGGAGATTGGTCCCACGCCCAATGAGCCAGCAGGGAAAACTATGCCTTGTTCTAAAGCTCTTTGGGAACCGCTTGCATAGCCCCACATACCTGGGGGCTGCAGGCTTTCCTGCTCTCTTCAGCCTCAAAACAACCCTTTCCCACTTGGCGCCGCGCCAGGCCCAAAAATGGCCATATGTTTAGAGATTGGTCTCACGCCCAAAGAGCCAGCAGGGAAAGCTATGCCTTGTTCTAAAGCTCTTTGGGAACCGCTTGCGTAGCCCCACACACCTGGGGGCTGCAGGCTTTCCTGCTGCCTTCAGCCTCAAAACCACCCTTTCCCACTTGGCCCCGCGCCAGGCCCAAAAATGGCCATATGTCTGGAGACTGGTCCCTTTCCCAAAGAGCCAGCAGGGAAAACTATGCCTTGTTCTAAAGCTCTTTGGGAACCGCTTGCGTAGCCCCACACACCTGGGGGCTGCAGGCTTTCCTGCTGCCTTCAGCCTCAAAACCTCCCTTTCCCACTTGGTCCCGCTCCAGGCACAAAAATGGCCATATGTCTGGAGACTGGTCCCTTTCCCAAAGAGCCAGCAGGGAAAACTATGCCTTGTACTAAAGCTCTTTGGGAACCGCTTCCGTAGCCCCACACACCTGGGGGCTGCAGGCTTTTCTGGCACCTTCAGCCTCAAAACCACCCTTTCCCACTTGGCCCCGCGCCAGGCACAAAAATGGCCATATGTCTGGAGACTGGTCCCACGCCCAAAGAGCCAGCAGAGAAAACTATGCCTTGTTCTAAAGCTCTTTGGGAACCGCTTGCGTAGCCCCACAGACCTGCGGGCTGCAGGCTTTCCTGCTGCCTTCAGCCTCAAAAGCACCCTTTCCCACATGCCGTCACGCCAGGCACAAAAATGGCCATATGTCTGGAGACTGGTCCCACGCCCAAAGAGCCAGCAGGGAAAACTATGCCTTGTACTAAAGCTCTTTGGGAACGTCTTGCATAGCCCCACACACCTGGGGTGTGCAGGCTTTCCTGCTGCCTTCAGCCTCAAAACCACCCTTTCCCACTTGGTGCCGTGCCAGGCCCAAAAATGGCCATATGTCTGGAGACTGGTCCCACGCTCAAAGAGCCAGCAGGGAAAAATATGCCTTGTTCTAAAGCTCTTTGGGAACCGCTTGCGTAGCCCCACACACCTGGGGGCTGCAGGCTTTTCTGGCACCTTCAGCCTCAAAACCACCCTTTCCCACATGGCGTCACGCCAGGCTCAAAAATGGCCATATGTCTGGATATTGGTCCCACGCCCAAAGAGCCAGCAGGGAAAACTATGCCTTGTTCTAAAGCTCTTTGGGAACCGCTTGCGTGGCCCCGCACACCTGCGGGCTGCAGGCTTTCCTGCTGCCTCCAGCCTCAAAACCACCCTTTCCCACATACCGTCACGCCAGGCACAAAAATGGCCATATGTCTGGAGATTGGTCCCACGCCCAAAGAGCCAGCAGGGAAAACTATGCCTTGTTCTAAAGCTCTTTGGGAACCGCTTGCGTAGCCCCACAAACCTGGGGGCTGCAGGCTTTCCTGCTGCCTTCAGCCTCAAAACCACCCTTTCCCACTTAGTGCCGCGCCAGGCCCAAAAATGGCCATATGTCTGGAGACTGGTCCCACGCCCAAAGAGCCAGCAGGGAAAGCTATGCCTTGTTGTAAAGCTCTTTGGGAACCGCTTGCGTAGCCCCACACACCTGCGGGCTGCAGGCTTTTCTGGCACCTTCAGCCTCAAAACCACCCTTTCCCACATGGCGTCACGCCAGGCACAAAAATGGCCATATGTCTGGAGACTGGTCCCTTTCCCAAAGAGCCAGGAGGGAAAACTATGCCTTGTTCTAAAGCTCTTTGGGAACCGCTTGCGTGGCCCCACACACCTGGGGGCTGCAGGCTTTCCTGCTGCCTTCAGCCTCAAAACCACCCTTTCCCACTTGGCGTCGCGCCAGGCACAAAAATGGCCATATGTCTGGAGATTGGTCCCACGCCCAAAGAGCCAGCAGGGAAAACTATGCCTTGTACTAAAGCTCTTTGGGAACCGCTTGCGTAGCCCCACAGACCTGGGGGCTGCAGGCTTTTCTGGCACCTTCAGCCTCAAAACCACCCTTTCCCACATGGCTTCACGCCGAGCACAAAAATGGCCATATGTCTGGAGATTGGTCCCACGCCCAAAGAGCCAGCAGGGAAAACTATGCCTTGTTCTAAAGCTCTTTGGGAACCGCTTGCGTAGCCCCACAGACCTGGGGGCTGCAGGCTTTCCTGCTGCCTTCAGCCTCAAAACAACCCTTTCCCAATTGGCGTCGCGCCAGGCACAAAAATGGCCATATGTCTGGAGATTGGTCCCACGCCCAAAGAGCCAGCAGGGAAAATTATGCCTTGTACTAAAGCTCTTTGGGAACCGCTTGCATAGCCCCACATACCTGGGGGCTGCAGGCTTTCCTGCTGCCTTCAGCCTCAAAACCACCCTTTCCAACTTGGCGCCGCGCCAGGCCCAAAAATGGCCATATGTCTGGAGACTGGTCCCACGCCCAAGAGCCAGCAGGGAAAACTATGCCTTGTTCTAAAGCTCTTTGGGAACCGCTTGCGTAGCCCCACACACCTGGGGGCTGCAGGCTTTCCTGCTGCCTTCATCCTCAAAACCACCCTTTCCCACTTGGCGCCGCGCCAGGCCCAAAAAATGGCCATATGTCTGGAGATTGGTCCCACGCCCAATGAGCCAGCAGGGAAAACTATGCCTTGTTCTAAAGCTCTTTGGGAACCGCTTGCGTGGCCCCACATACCTGGGGGCTGCAGGCTTTCCTGCTCTCTTCAGCCTCAAAACAACCCTTTCCCACTTGGCGCCGCGCCAGGCCCAAAAATGGCCATATGTTTAGAGATTGGTCTCACGCCCAAAGAGCCAGCAGGGAAAGCTATGCCTTGTTCTAAAGCTCTTTGGGAACCGCTTGCGTAGCCCCACAGACCTGGGGGCTGCAGGCTTTCCTGCTGCCTTCAGCCTCAAAACCACCCTTTCCCACTTGGCCCCGCGCCAGGCCCAAAAATGGCCATATGTCTGGAGACTGGTCCCTTTCCCAAAGAGCCAGCAGGGAAAACTATGCCTTGTTCTAAAGCTCTTTGGGAACCGCTTGCGTAGCCCCACACACCTGGGGGCTGCATGCTTTCCTGCTGCCTTCAGCCTCAAAACCTCCCTTTCCCACTTGGTCCCGCTCCAGGCACAAAAATGGCCATATGTCTGGAGACTGGTCCCTTTCCCAAAGAGCCAGCAGGGAAAACTATGCCTTGTACTAAAGCTCTTTGGGAACCGCTTCCGTAGCCCCACACACCTGGGGGCTGCAGGCTTTTCTGGCACCTTCAGCCTCAAAACCACCCTTTCCCACTTGGCCCCGCGCCAGGCACAAAAATGGCCATATGTCTGGAGACTGGTCCCACGCCCAAAGAGCCAGCAGAGAAAACTATGCCTTGTTCTAAAGCTCTTTGGGAACCGCTTGCGTAGCCCCACAGACCTGCGGGTTGCAGGCTTTCCTGCTGCCTTCAGCCTCAAAAGCACCCTTTCCCACATGCCGTCACGCCAGGCACAAAAATGGCCATATGTCTGGAGACTGGTCCCACGCCCAAAGAGCCAGCAGGGAAAACTATGCCTTGTACTAAAGCTCTTTGGGAACGGCTTGCATAGCCCCACACACCTGGGGTGTGCAGGCTTTCCTGCTGCCTTCAGCCTCAAAACCACCCTTTCCCACTTGGTGCCGTGCCAGGCCCAAAAATGGCCATATGTCTGGAGACTGGTCCCACGCTCAAAGAGCCAGCAGGGAAAAATATGCCTTGTTGTAAAGCTCTTTGGGAACCGCTTGCGTAGCCCCACAGACCTGGGGGCTGCAGGCTTTTCTGGCACCTTCAGCCTCAAAACCACCCTTTCCCACATGGCGTCACGCCAGGCACAAAAATGGCCATATGTCTGGATATTGGTCCCACGCCCAAAGAGCCAGCAGGGAAAATTATGCCTTGTTCTAAAGCTCTTTGGGAACCGCTTGCGTGGCCCCGCACACCTGCGGGCTGCAGGCTTTCCTGCTGCCTTCAGCCTCAAAACCACCCTTTCCCACATGCCGTCACGCCAGGCACAAAAATGGCCATATGTCTGGAGATTGGTCCCACGCCCAAAGAGCCAGCAGGGAAAACTATGCCTTGTTCTAAAGCTCTTTGAGAACCGCTTGCGTAGCCCCACAGACCTGGGGGCTGCAGGCTTTCCTGCTGCCTTCAGCCTCAAAACCACCCTTTCCCACTTAGTGCCGCGCCAGGCCCAAAAATGGCCATATGTCTGGAGACTGGTCCCACGCCCAAAGAGCCAGCAGGGAAAGATATGCCTTGTTGTAAAGCTCTTTGGGAACCGCTTGTGTAGCCCCACACACCTGGGGGCTGCAGGCTTTTCTGGCACCTTCAGCCTCAAAACCACCCTTTCCCACATGGCGTCACTCCAGGCACAAAAATGGCCATATGTCTGGAGACTGGTCCCTTTCCCAAAGAGCCAGGAGGGAAAACTATGCCTTGTTCTAAAGCTCTTTGGGAACCGCTTGCGTGGCCCCACAGACCTGGGGGCTGCAGGCTTTCCTGCTGCCTTCAGCCTCAAAACCACCCTTTCCCACTTGGCGTCGCGCCAGGCACAAAAATGGCCATATGTCTGGAGATTGGTCCCACGCCCAAAGAGCCAGCAGGGAAAACTATGCCTTGTTCTAAAGCTCTTTGGGAACCGCTTGCGTAGCCCCACACACCTGGGGGCTGCAGGCTTTTCTGGCACCTTCAGCCTCAAAACCACCCTTTCCCACATGGCTTCACGCCGAGCACAAAAATGGCCATATGTCTGGAGATTGGTCCCACGCCCAAAGAGCCAGCAGGGAAAACTATGCCTTGTTCTAAAGCTCTTTGGGAACCGCTTGCATAGCCCCACACACCTGGGGGCTGCAGGCTTTCCTGCTGCCTTCAGCCTCAAAACCACCCTTTCCCACATGGCGTCACGCCAGGCCCAAAAATGGCCATATATCTGGAGATTGGTCCCACGCCCAAAGAGCCAGCAGGGAAAACTATGCCTTGTTCTAAAGCTCTTTGGGAACCGCTTGCATAGCCCCATATACCTGGGGGCTGCAGGCTCTTCTGGCACCTTCAGCCTCAAAACCACCCTTTCCCACATGGCGTCACGCCAGGCCCAAAAATGGCCATATGTCTGGAGATTGGTCCCACGCCCAAAGAGCCAGCAGGGAAAACTATGCCTTGTTCTAAAGCTCTTTGGGAACCGCTTGCGTAGCCCCACAGACCTGGGGGCTGCAGGCTTTCCTGCTGCCTTCAGCCTCAAAACCACCCTTTCCCACTTGGCGCCGCGCCAGTCCCAGAAAAGGCCATATGTCTGGAGATTGGTCCCACGCCCAAAGAGCCAGCAGGGAAAACTATGCCTTGTTCTAAAGCTCTTTGGGAACCGCTTGCGTAGCCCCACACACCTGGGGGCTGCAGGCTTTCCTGCTGCCTTCAGCCTCAAAACAACCCTTTCCCACTTGGCCCCGCGCCAGGCACAAAAATGGCCATATGTCTGGAGACTGGTCCCACGCCCAAAGAGCCAGCAGGGAAAACTATGCCTTGTTCTAAAGCTCTTTGGGAACCGCTTGCGTCGCCCCACAGACCTGGGGGCTGCAGGCTTTCCTGCTGCCTTCAGCCTCAAAACCTCCCTTTCCCACTTGGCCCCGCTCCAGGCACGAAAATGGCCATATGTCTGGAGATTGGTCCCACGCCCAAAGAGACAGCAGGGAAAACTATGCCTTGTACTAAAGCTCTTTGGGAACCGCTTGCGTAGCCCCACACACCTGGGGGCTGCAGGCTTTCCTGCTGCCTTCAGCCTCAAAACCACCCTTTCCCACTTGACCCCGTGCCAGGCACAAAAATGGCCATATGCCTGGAGACTGGTGCCTTTCCCAAAGAGCCAGGAGGGAAAACTATGCCTTGTTCTAAAGCTCTTTGGGAACCGCTTGCGTGGCCCCACAGACCTGGGGGCTGCAGGCTTTCCTGCTGCCTTCAGCCTCAAAAACACCCTTCCCCAATTGGCGTCGCGCCAGGCACAAAAATGGCCATATGTCTGGAGATTGGTCCCATGCCCAAAGAGCCAGCAGGGAAAACTATGCCTTGTTCTAAAGCTCTTTGGGAACCGCTTGCATAGCCCCACACACCTGGGGGCTGCAGGCTTTCCTGCTGCCTTCAGCCTCAAAACCACCCTATCCCACTTGGCGCCGCGCCAGGCCCAAAAATGGCCATATGTCTGGAGATTGGTTCCACGCTCAAAGAGCCAGCAGGGAAAACTATGCCTTGTTCCAAAGCTCTTTGGGAACCGCTTGCGTAGCCCCACAGACCTGGGGGCTGCAGGCTTTTCTGCACCTTCAGCCTCAAAACCACCCTTTCCCACATGCCGTCACGCCAGGCCCAGAAACGGCCATATGTCTGGAGATTGGTCCCACGCCCAAAGAGCCAGCAGGGAAAACTATGCCTTGTTCTAAAGCTCTTTGGGAACCGCTTGCGTAGCCCCACACACCTGGGGGCTGCAGGCTTTCCTGCTGCCTTCAGCCTCAAAACCATCCTTTCCCACTTGGCGCCGCGCCAGGCCCAAAAATGGCCATATATCTGGAGGTTGGTTCCACGCCCAAAGACCCAGCAGGGAAAACGATGCCTTATTCTAAAGCTCTTTGGGAACCGCTTGCATAGCCCCACACACCTGGGGGCTGCAGGCTTTCCTGCTGCCTTCAACCTCAAAACCACCCTTTCCCACTTGGCGCCGTGCCAGGCACAAAAATGGCCATATGTCTGGACACTGGTGCCTTTCCCAAAGAGCCAGCAGGGAAAACTATGCCTTGTTCTAAAGCTCTTTGGGAACCGCTTGCGTAGCCCCACACACCTGGGGGCTGCAGGCTTTCCTGCTGCCTTCAGCCTCAAAACAACCCTTTCCCACTTGGCCCCGCGCCAGGCACAAAAATGGCCATATGTCTGGAGACTGGTCCCACGCCCAAAGAGCCAGCAGGGAAAATTATGCCTTGTTCTAAAGCTCTTTGGGAACCGCTTGCGTGGCCCCACAGACCTGGGGGCTGCAGGCTTTCCTGCTGCCTTCAGCCTCAAAACCTCCCTTTCCCACTTGGCCCCGCTCCAGGCACGAAAATGGCCATATGTCTGGAGATTGGTTTCACGCCCAAAGAGACAGCAGGGAAAACTATGCCTTGTACTAAAGCTCTTTGGGAACCGCTTGTGTAGCCCCACACACCTGGGGGCTGCAGGCTTTCCTGCTGCCTTCAGCCTCAAAACCACCCTTTCCCACTTGACCCCGTGCCAGGCACAAAAATGGCCATATGTCTGGAGACTGGTGCCTTTCCCAAAGAGCCAGGAGGGAAAACTATGCCTTGTTCTAAAGCTCTTTGGGAACCGCTTGCGTGGCCCCACAGACCTGGGGGCTGCAGGCTTTCCTGCTGCCTTCAGCCTCAAAAACACCCTTCCCCAATTGGCGCCGCGCCAGGCCCAAAAATGGCCATATGTCTGGAGACTGGTTCCACGCTCAAAGAGCCAGCAGGGAAAACTATGCCTTGTTCCAAAGCTCTTTGGGATCCGCTTGCGTAGCCCCACAGACCTGGGGGCTGCAGGCTTTTCTGCACCTTCAGCCTCAAAACCACCCTTTCCCACATGCCGTCACGCCAGGCCCAGAAACGGCCATATGTCTGGAGATTGGTCCCACGCCCAAAGAGCCAGCAGGGAAAACTATGCCTTGTTCTAAAGCTCTTTGGGAACCGCTTGCGTAGCCCCACACACCTGGGGGCTGCAGGCTTTCCTGCTGCCTTCAGCCTCAAAACCATCCTTTCCCACTTGGCGCCGCGCCAGGCCCAAAAATGGCCATATGTCTGGAGGTTGGTTCCACGCCCAAAGAGCCAGCAGGGAAAACGATGCCTTGTACTAAAGCTCTTTGGGAACCGCTTGCATAGCCCCACACACCTGGGGGCTGCAGGCTTTCCTGCTGCCTTCAGCCTCAAAACCACCCTTTCCCTCTTGGCCCCGCGCCAGGCACAAAAATGGCCATATGTCTGGAGACTGGTCCCACGCCACAGAGCCAGCAGGGAAAACTATGCCTTGTTGTAAAGCTCTTTGGGAACCGCTTGCTTGGCCCCACAGACCTGGGGGGTGCAGGCTTTCCTGCTGCCTTCAGCCTCAAAACCACCCTTTCCCACTTGGCCCCGCGCCAGGCCCAAAAATGGCCATATGTCTGGAGACTGGTCCCACGCCCAAGAGCCAGCACGGAAAACTATGCCTTGTTCTAAAGCTCTTTGGGAACCGCTTGCGTAGCCCCACACACCTGGGGGCTGCAGGCTTTCCTGCTGCCTTCAGCCTCAAAACAACCCTTTCCCACATGGCGTCACGCCAGGCACAAAAATGGCCATATGTCTGGAGACTGGTCCCACGCCCAAAGAGCCAGCAGGGAAAACTATGCCTTGTTCTAAAGCTCTTTGGGAACCGCTTGCGTGGCCCCACACACCTGGGGGCTGCAGGCTTTCCTGCTGCCTTCAGCCTCAAAAACACCCTTCCCCAATTGGCGTCGCGCCAGGCATAAAAATGGCCTTATGTCTGGAGATTGGTCCCACGCCCAAAGAGCCAGCAGGTAAAACTATGCCTTGTTCTAAAGCTCTTTGGGAACCGCTTGCGTAGCCCCACACACCTGGGGGCTGCAGGCTTTTCTGGCACCTTCAGCCTCAAAACCACCCTTTCCCACATGGCGTCACCCAGGCACAAAAATGGCCATATGTCTGGAGATTGGTCCCACGCCCAAAGAGCCAGCAGGGAAAAATATGCCTTGTTCTAAAGCTCTTTGGGAACAGCTTGCGTAGCCCCACAGACCTGCGGGCTGCAGGCTTTCCTGCTGCCTTCAGCCTCAAAACCACCCTTTCATACATGCCGACACGCCAGGCACAAAAATGGCCATATGTCTGGAGATTGGTCCCACGCCCAAAGAGCCAGCAGGGAAAACTATGCCTTTTTCTAAAGCTCTTTTGGAAACGCTTGCATAGCCCCACACACCTGGGGGCTGCAGGATTTCCTACTCTCTTCAGCCTCAAAACGACCCTTTCCCACTTGGCGCTGCGTCAGACCCAAAAATGGCCATATGTCTGGAGACTGTTTCCACGCTCAAAGAGCCAGCAGGGAAAACTATGCCTTGTTCTAAAGCTCTTTGGGAACCGCTTGCGTAGCCCCACACACCTGGGGGCTGCAGGCTTTTCTGGCGCCTTCAGCCTCAAAACCACTCTTTCCCACATGCCGTCACGCCAGGCACATAAATGGCCATATGTCTGGAGATTGGTCCCACGCCCAAAGAGCCAGCAGGGAAAACTATGCCTTGTTCTAAAGCTCTTTGGGAACCGCTTGCGTAGCCCCACACACCTGGGGGCTGCAGGCTTTCCTGCTGCCTTCAGCCTCAAAACCACCCTATCCCACTTGGTGCCGCGCCAGGCCCAAAAATGGCCATATGTCTGGAGACTGGTCCCACGCCCAAGAGCCAGCAGGGAAAATTATGCCTTGTTGTAAAGCTCTTTGGGAACTGCTTGCGTAGCCCCACACACCTGGGGGCTGCAGGCTTTCCTGCTGCCTTCAGCCTCAAAACCACCCTTTCCCACTTGGCGTCGTGCCAGGCACAAAAATGGCCATATGTCTGGAGGTTGGTCCCACGCCCAAAGAGCCAGCAGGGAAAACTATGCCTTGTTCTAAAGCTCTTTGGGAACCGCTTGCGTAGCCCCACACACCTGGGGGCTGCAGGCTTTCCTGCTGCCTTCAGCCTCAAAACCACCCTTTCCCACTTGGCGTCGCTAGAGGCATAAAAATGGCCATACGTCTGGAGATTGGTTCCACGCCCAAAGAGCCAGCAGGGAAAACTATGCCTTGTTCTAAAGCTCTTTGGGAACCGCTTGCGTAGCCCCACAGGCCTGGGGGCTGCAGGCTTTTCTGGCACCTTCAGCCTCAAAACCACCCTTTCCCACATGGCGTCACGCCAGGCACAAAAATGGCCAGATGTCTGGAGATTGGTCCCACGCCCAAAGAGCCAGCAGGGAAAACTATGCCTTGTTCTAAAGCTCTTTGGGAACCGCTTGCGTAGCCCCACACACCTGGGGGCTGCAGGCTTTCCTGCTGCCTTAAGCCTCAAAAGCACCTTTCATACATGCCGACACGCCAGGCACAAAAATGGCCATATGTCTGGAGATTGGTCCCACGCCCAAAGAGCCAGCAGGGAAAACTATGCCTTGTTCTAAAGCTCTTTGGGAACCGCTTGTGTAGCCCCACACACCTGGGGGCTGCAGGCTTTCCTGCTGCCTTCAGCCTCAAAACCACCCTTTCCCACTTGGCGCCGCGCCAGGCCCAAAAATGGCCATATGTCTGGAGACTGGTCCCACGCCCAAAGAGCCAGCAGGGAAAACTATGCCTTGTTCTAAAGCTCTTTGGGAACCGCTTGCGTAGCCCCACAGACCTGGGGGCTGCAGGCTTTTCTGGCACCTTCAGCCTCAAAACCACCCTTTCCCACATGGCGTCACGCCAGGCACAAAAATGGCCATATGTCTGGAGACTGGTCCCACGCCCAAAGAGCCAGCAGGGAAAACTATGCCTTGTTCTAAAGCTCTTTGGGAACCGCTTGCGTAGACCCACAGACCTGCGGGCTGCAGGCTATCCTGCTGCCTTCAGCCTCAAAACCACCCTTTCCCACTTGGCCCCGCGCCAGGCACAAAAATGGCCATATGTCTGGAGACTGGTCCCTTTCCCAAAGAGCCAGCAGGGAAAACTATGCCTTGTTCTAAAGCTCTTTGGGAACCGCTTGCGTTTCCCCACAGACCTGGGGTGTGCAGGCTTTCGTGCTGCCTTCAGCCTCAAAACCACCCTTTCCCACTTGGCGTCGCGCCAGGCATAAAAATGGCCATATGTCTGGAGATTGGTGCCATGCCCAAAGAGCCAGCAGGGAAAACTATGCCTTGTTCTAAAGCTCTTTGGGAACCGCTTGCGTAGCCCCACAGACCTGCGGGCTGCAGGCTTTTCTGGCACCTTCAGCCTCAAAACCACCCTTTCCCACATGGCGCCGCGCCAGGCACAAAAATGGCCATATGTCTGGAGATTGGTCCCACGCCCAAAGAGCCAGCAGGGAAAAATATGCCTTGTTCTAAAGCTCTTTCGGAACGGCTTGCGTAGCCCCACAGACCTGCGGGCTGCAGGCTTTCCTGCTGCCTTAAGCCTCAAAAGCACCCTTTCATACATGCCGACACGCCAGGCACAAAAATGGCCATATGTCTGGAGATTGGTCACACGCCCAAAAAGCCAGCAGGGAAAACTATGCCTTGTTCTAAAGCTCTTTGGGAACCGCTTGCGTAGCCCCACACACCTGGGGGCTGCAGGCTTTCCTGCTGCCTTCAGCCTCAAAACCTCCCTTTCCCACTTGGCCCCGCGCCAGGCCCAAAAATGGCCATTTGTCTGGAGGTTGGTCCCACATCCAAAGAGCCAGCAGGGAAAACTATGCCTTGTTCTAAAGCTCTTTGGGAACCGCTTGCGTAGCCGCACACACCTGGGGGCTGCAAGCTTTCCTGCTGCCTTCAGCCTCAAAGCCACCCTTTCCCACATGGCGTCACGCCAGGCATAAAAATGGCCATATGTCTGGAGGTTGGTCCCACGCCCAAAGAGCCAGCAGGGAAAACTATGCCTTGTTCTAAAGCTCTTTGGGAACCGCTTGCGTAGCCCCACACACCTGGGGGCTGCAGGCTTTTCTGGCACTTTCAGCCTCAAAACCACCCTTTCCCACATGGCGTCACGCCAGGCACAAACATGGCCATATGTCTGGAGGTTGGTCCCACGCCCAAAGAGCCAGCAGGGAAAACTATGCCTTGTTCTAAAGCTCTTTGGGAACTGCTTGCGTAGCCACACAGACCTGGGGGCTGCAGGATTTCCTGCTGCCTTCAGCCTCAAAACCACCCTTTCCCACTTGGCCCCGTGCCAGGCACAAAAATGGCCATATGGCTGGAGATTGGTCCCACGCCCAAAGAGCCAGCAGGGAAAACTATGCCTTGTTCTAAAGCTCTTTGGGAACCGCTTGCGTAGCCCCACACACGTGGGGGCTGCAGGCTTTCCTGCTGCCTTCAGCCTCAAAACCACCCTTTCCCACTTGGCGTCGCTCCAGGCACAAAAATGGCCATATGTCTGGAGATTGGTCCTACGCCCAAAGAGCCAGCAGGGAAAACTATGCCTTGTTCTAAAGGTGTTTGGGAACCGCTTGCGTAGCCCCACACACCTGGGGGCTGCAGGATTTGCTGCTGCCTTCAGCCTCAAAACCACCCTTTCCCACTTGGCGCCGCGCCAGGCACAAAAATGGCCATATGTCTGGAGACTGGTCCCACGCCCAAAGAGCCAGCAGGGAAAGCTATGCCTTGTTCTAAAGCTCTTTTGGAACCGCTTGCGTAGACCCACAGACCTGCGGGCTGCAGGCTATCCTGCTGCCTTCAGCCTCAAAACCACCCTTTCCCACTTGGCCCCGTGCCAGGCACAAAAATGGCCATATGTCTGGAGACTGGTCCCTTTCCCAAAGGGCCAGGAGGGAAAACTATGCCTTGTTCTAAAGCTCTTTGGGAACCGCTTGCGTGGCCCCACAGACCTGGGGGCTGCAGACTTTCCTGCTGCCTTCAGCCTCAAAAACACCCTTTCCCACTTGGCGTCGCGCCAGGCATAAAAATGGCCATATGTCTGGAGATTGGTCCCACGCCCAAAGAGCCAGCAGGGAAAACTATGCCTTGTTCTAAAGCTCTTTGGGAACCGCTTGCGTAGCCCCACACACCTGGGGGCTGCAGGCTTTCCTGCTGCCTTCAGCCTCAAAACCACCCTTTCCCACTTGGCCCCGTGCCAGGCACAAAAATGGCCATATGGCTGGAGATTGGTCCCACGCCCAAAGAGCCAGCAGGGAAAACTATGCCTTGTTCTAAAGCTCTTTGGGAACCGCTTGCGTAGCCCCACACACGTGGGGGCTGCAGGCTTTCCTGCTGCCTTCAGCCTCAAAACCACCCTTTCCCACTTGGCGTCGCTCCAGGCACAAAAATGGCCATATGTCTGGAGATTGGTCCTACGCCCAAAGAGCCAGCAGGGAAAACTATGCCTTGTTCTAAAGGTGTTTGGGAACCGCTTGCGTAGCCCCACACACCTGGGGGCTGCAGGATTTGCTGCTGCCTTCAGCCTCAAAACCACCCTTTCCCACATGGCGCCGCGCCAGGCACAAAAATGGCCATATGTCTGGAGACTGGTCCCACGCCCAAAGAGCCAGCAGGGAAAGCTATGCCTTGTTCTAAAGCTCTTTTGGAACCGCTTGCGTAGACCCACAGACCTGCGGGCTGCAGGCTATCCTGCTGCCTTCAGCCTCAAAACCACCCTTTCCCACTTGGCCCCGTGCCAGGCACAAAAATGGCCATATGTCTGGAGACTGGTCCCTTTCCCAAAGGGCCAGGAGGGAAAACTATGCCTTGTTCTAAAGCTCTTTGGGAACCGCTTGCGTGGCCCCACAGACCTGGGGGCTGCAGACTTTTCTGGCACCCGCAGCCTCAAAACCACCCTTTCCCACATGGCGTCACGCCAGGCACAAAAATGGCCATATGTCTGGAGGTTGGTCCCACGCCCAAAGAGCCAGCAGGGAAAACTATGCCTTGTTCTAAAGCTCTTTGGGAACCGCTTGCGTAGCCCCACAGACCTGGGGGCTGCAGGCTTTCATGCTGCCTTCAGCCTCAAAACCACCCTTTCCCACTTGGCCCCGCGCCAGGCCCAGAAAAGGCCATATGTCTGGAGATTGGTCCCACGCCCAAAGAGCCAGCAGGGAAAACTATGCCTTGTTCTAAAGCTCTTTGGGAACCGCTTGCATAGCCCCACACGCCTGGGGGCTGCAGGCTTTCCTGCTGCCTTCAGCCTCAAAACCACCCTTTCCCACTTGGCGCCGCGCCAGGCCAAAAAATGGCCATATGTCTAGAGATTGGTCCCACGCCGAAAGAGTCAGCAGGGAAAACTATGCCTTGTTCTAAAGCTCTTTGGGAACCGCTTGCGTAGCCCCACACACCTGGGGGCTGCAGGCTTTCCTGCTGCCTTCAGCCTTAAAACCACCCTTTCCCACTTGGCCCCGCGCCAGGCCCAAAAATGGCCATATGTCTGGAGACTGGTTCCACGCTCAAAGAGCCAGCAGGGAAAACTATGCCTTGTTCTAAAGCTCTTTGGGAACCGCTTGCGTAGCCCCACACACCTGGGGGCTGCAGGCTTTCCTGCTGCCTTCAGCCTCAAAATCACCCTTTCCCACTTGGCGTCGCTCCAGGCACAAAAATGGCCATATGTCTGGAGATTGGTCCCACGCCGAAAGAGCCAGCAGGGAAAACTATGCCTTCTTCTAAAGCTCTTTGGGAACCGCTTGCGTAGCCCCACACACCTGGGGGCTGCAGGCTTTCCTGCTGCCTTCAGCCTCAAAACCACCCTTTCCCACTTGGCGCCGCGCCAGGCACAAAAATGGCCATATGTCTGGAGGTTGGTCCCACGCCCAAAGAGCCAGCAGGGAAAGCTATGCCTTGTTCTAAAGCTCTTTGGGAACCGCTTGCGTAGACCCACACACCTGGGGGCTGCAGGCTTTCCTGCTGCCTTCAGCCTCAAAACCACCCTTTCCCACTTGGCCCCGTGCCAGGCACAAAAATGGCCATATGTCTGGAGACTGGTCCCTTTCCCAAAGAGCCAGGAGGGAAAACTATGCCTTGTTCTAAAGCTCTTTGGGAACGGCTTGCGTGGCCCCACAGACCTGGGGTGTGCAGGCTTTCCTGCTGCCTTCAGCCTCAAAAACACCCTTTCCCACTTGGCGTCGCGCCAGGCATAAAAATGGCCATATGTCTGGAGACTGGTCCCACGCCCAAAGAGCCAGCAGGGAAAACTATGCATTGTTCTAAAGCTCTTTGGGAACCGCTTGCGTAGCCCCACAGACCTGGGGGCTGCAGGCTTTTCTGGCACCTTCAGCCTCAAAACCACCCTTTCCCACATGGCGTCACGCCAGGCACAAAAATGGCCATATGTCTGGAGGTTGGTCCCACGCCCAAAGAGCCAGCAGGGAAAACTATGCCTTGTTCTAAAGCTCTTTGGGAACCGCTTGCGTAGCCCCACACACCTGGGGGCTGCAGGCTTTCCTGCTGCCTTCAGCCTCAAAACCACCCTTTCCCACTTGGCCCCGCGCCAGGCCCAGAAAAGGCCATATGTCTGGAGATTGGTCCCACGCCCAAAGAGCCAGCAGGGAAAACTATGCCTTGTTCTAAAGCTCTTTGGGAACCGCTTGCGTAGCCCCACACACCTGGGGGCTGCAGGCTTTCCTGCTGCCTTCAGCCTCAAAATCACCCTTTCCCACTTGGCGTCGCTACAGGCACAAAAATGGCCATATGTCTGGAGATTGGTCCCACGCCGAAAGAGCCAGCAGGGAAAACTATGCCTTGTACTAAAGCTCTTTGGGAACCGCTTGCGTAGCCCCAAACACCTGGGGGCTGCAGGCTTTGCTGCTGCCTTCAGCCTCAAAACCACCCTTTCCCACTTGGCGCCGCGCCAGGCACAAAAATGGCCATATGTCTGGAGACTGGTCCCACGCCCAAAGAGCCAGCAGGGAAAGCTATGCCTTGTTCTAAAGCTCTTTGGGAACCGCTTGCGTAGACCCACAGACCTGGGGGCTGCAGGCTATCCTGCTGCCTTCAGCCTCAAAACCACCCTTTCCCACTTGGCCCCGAGCCAGGCACAAAAATGGCCATATGTCTGGAGACTGGTCCCTTTCCCAAAGAGCCAGGAGGGAAAACTATGCCTTGTTCTAAAGCTCTTTGGGAACGGCTTGCGTGGCCCCACAGACCTGGGGTGTGCAGGCTTTCCTGCTGCCTTCAGCCTCAAAACCACCCTTTCCCACTTGGCGTCGCGCCAGGCATAAAAATGGCCATATGTCTGGAGGTTGGTCCCACGCCCAAAGAGCCAGCAGGGAAAACTATGCCTTGTTCTAAAGCTCTTTGGGAACCGCTTGCGTAGTCCCACACACCTGGGGGCTGCAGGCTTTCCTGCTGCCTTCAGCCTCAAAACCACCCTTTCCCACTTGGCCCCGCGCCAGGCCCAGAAAAGGCCATATGTCTGGAGGTTGGTCCCACGCCCAAAGAGCCAGCAGGGAAAACTATGCCTTGTTCTAAAGCTCTTTGGGAACCGCTTGCATAGCCCCACACACCTGGGGGCTGCAGGCTTTCCTGCTGCCTTCAGCCTCAAAACCACCCTTTCCCACTTGGCGCCGCGCCAGGCCCAAAAATGGCCATATGTCTGGAGACTGGTCCCACGCCCAAAGAGCCAGCAGGGAAAACTATGCCTTGTTCTAAAGCTCTTTGGGAACCGCTTGCGTAGCCCCACACACCTGGGGGCTGCAGGCTTTCCTGCTGCCTTCAGCCTCAAAACCACCCTTTCCCACTTGGCCCCGCGCCAGGCCCAAAAATGGCCATATGGCTGGGGATTGGTTCCACGCCCAAAGAGCCAGCAGGGAAAACTATGCCTTGTTCTAAAGCTCTTTGGGAACCGCTTGCGTAGCCCCACAGACCTGGGGGCTGCAGGCTTTTCTGGCACCTTCAGCCTCAAAACCACCCTTTCCCACATGGCGTCACGCCAGGCACAAAAACGGCCGTATGTCTGGAGGTTGGTCCCACGCCGAAAGAGCCAGCAGGGAATACTATGCCTTGTACTAAAGCTCTATGGGAACAGCTTGCGTAGCCCCACACACCTGGGGTGTGCAGGCTTTCCTGCTGCCTTCAGCCTCAAAACCACCCTTTCCCACTTGGCGCCGCGCCAGGCACAAAAATGACCATATGTCTGGAGACTGGTCCCACGCCCAAAGAGCCAGCAGGGAAAACTATGCCTTGTTCTAAAGCTCTTTGGGAACGGCTTGCGTAGCCCCACACACCTGGGGGCTGCAGGCTTTCCTGCTGCCTTCAGCCTCAAAACCACCCTTTCCCACTTGGCCCCGTGCCAGGCACGAAAATGGTCATATGTATGGAGACTGGTCCTTTCCCAAAGAGCCAGGAGGGAAAAATATGCCTTGTTCTAAAGCTCTTTCGGAACCGCTTGCGTGGCCCCACAGACCTGGGGGGTGCAGGCTTTCCTGCTGCCTTCAGCCTCAAAAACACCCTTTCCCACATGGCGTCACGCCAGGCATAAAAATGGCCATATGTCTGGAGGTTGGTCCCACGCCCAAAGAGCCAGCAGGGAAAACTATGCCTTGTTCTAAAGCTCTTTGGGAACGGCTTGCGTAGCCCCACACACCTGGGGGCTGCAGGCTTTCCTGCTGCCTTCAGCCTCAAAACCACCCTTTCCCACTTGGCGCCGCGCCAGGCCCAGAAAAGGCCATATGTCTGGAGATTGGTCCCACGCCCAAAGAGCCAGCAGGGAAAACTATGCCTTGTTCTAAAGCTCTTTGGGAACCGCTTGCGTAGCCCCACACACCTGGGGGCTGCAGGCTTTCCTGCTGCCTTCAGCCTCAAAACCACCCTTTGCCACTTGGCGCCGTGCCAGGCACAAAAATGGCCATATGTCTGGAGACTGGTCCCACGCCCAAAGAGCCAGCAGGGAAAACTATGCCTTGTTCTAAAGCTCTTTGGGAACCGCTTGCATAGCCCCACACACCTGGGGGCTGCAGGCTTTCCTGCTGCCTTCAGCCTCAAAACCTCCCTTTCCGACTTGGCCCCGCTCCAGGCACAAAAATAGCCATATGTCTGGAGATTGGTCCCACGCCCAAAAAGCCAGCAGGGAAAAATATGCCTTGTTCTAAAGCTCTTTGGGAACGGCTTGCGTAGCCCCACACACCTGGGGGCTGCAGGCTTTCCTGCTGCCTTTAGCCTCAAAACCACCCTTTCCCACATGGCGTCACGCCAGGCACAAAAATGGCCATATGTCTGGAGATTGGTCCCACGCCCAAAGAGCCAGCAGGGAAAAATATGCCTTGTTCTAAAGCTCTTTGGGAACGGCTTGCGTAGCCCCACAGACCTGGGGGCTGCAGGCTTCCCTGCTGCCTTCAGCCTCAAAACCACCCTTTCCCACTTGGCCCCGCGCCAGGCAAAAAAATGGCCATATGTCTGGAGACTGGTCCCACGCCCAAAGAGCCAGCAGGGAAAACTATGCCTTGTTCTAAAGCTCTTTGGGAACCGCTTGCGTAGCCCCACACACCTGGGGGCTGCAGGCTTTCCTGCTGCCTTCAGCCTCAAAACCTCCATTTCCCACGTGGCCCCGCGCCAGGCCCAGAAAAGGCCATATGTCTGGAGGTTGGTCCCACGCCCAAAGAGCCAGCAGGGAAAACTATGCCTTGTACTAAAGCTCTTTGGGAACCGCTTGCGTAGCCCCAGACACCTGGGGGCTGCAGGCTTTGCTGCTGCCTTCAGCCTCAAAACCACCCTTTCCCACTTGGCGCCGCGCCAGGCACAAAAATGGCCATATGTCTGGAGACTGGTCCAACGCCCAAAGAGCCAGCAGGGAAAGCTATGCCTTGTTCTAAAGCTCTTTGGGAACCGCTTGCGTAGACCCACAGACCTGGGGGCTGCAGGCTATCCTGCTGCCTTCAGCCTCAAAACCACCCTTTCCCACTTGGCCCCGAGCCACGCACAAAAATGGCCATATGTCTGGAGACTGGTCCCTTTCCCAAAGAGCCAGGAGGGAAAACTATGCCTTGTTCTAAAGCTCTTTGGGAACGGCTTGCGTGGCCCCACAGACCTGGGGTGTGCAGGCTTTCCTGCTGCCTTCAGCCTCAAAACCACCCTTTCCCACTTGGCGTCGCGCCAGGCATAAAAATGGCCATATGTCTGGAGACTGGTCCCACGCCCAAAGAGACAGCAGGGAAAACTATGCCTTGTTCTAAAGCTCTTTGGGAACGGCTTGCGTAGCCCCACACTCCTGGGGGCTGCAGGCTTTCCTGCTGCCTTCAGCCTCAAAACCACCCTTTCCCACTTGGCCCCGCGCCAGGCCCAGAAAAGGCCATATGTCTGGAGGTTGGTCCCACGCCCAAAGAGCCAGCAGGGAAAACTATGCCTTGTTCTAAAGCTCTTTGGGAACGGCTTGCGTAGCCCCACACACCTGGGGGCTGCAGGCTTTTCTGGCACTTTCAGCCTCAAAACCACCCTTTCCCACTTGGCCCCGCGCCAGGCCCAGAAAAGGCCATATGTCTGGAGGTTGGTCCCACGCCCAAAGAGCCAGCAGGGAAAACTATGCCTTGTTCTAAAGCTCTTTGGGAACCGCTTGCATAGCCCCACACACCTGGGGGCTGCAGGCTTTCCTGCTGCCTTCAGCCTCAAAACCACCCTTTCCCACTTGGCGCCGCGCCAGGCCCAAAAATGGCCATATGTCTGGAGACTGGTCCCACGCCCAAAGAGCCAGCAGGGAAAACTATGCCTTGTTCTAAAGCTCTTTGGGAACCGCTTGCGTAGCCGCACAGACCTGGGGGCTGCAGGCTATCCTGCTGCCTTCAGCCTCAAAACCACCCTTTCCCACTTGGCCCCGTGCCAGGCACAAAAATGGCCATATGTCTGGAGACTGGTCCCTTTCGCAAAGGGCCAGGAGGGAAAACTATGCCTTGTTCTAAAGCTCTTTGGGAACCGCTTGCGTGGCCCCACAGACCTGGGGGCTGCAGACTTTTCTGCTGCCTTCAACCTCAAAAACACCCTTTCCCACTTGGCGTCGCGCCAGGCATAAAAATGGCCATATGTCTGGAGATTGGTCCCACGCCCAAAGAGCCAGCAGGGAAAACTATGCCTTGTTCTAAAGCTCTTTGGGAACCGCTTGCGTAGCCCCACACACCTGGGGGCTGCAGGCTTTTCTGGCACCTTCAGCCTCGAAACCACCCTTTCCCACATGGCGTCACGCCAGGCACAAAAATGGCCATATGTCTGGAGGTTGGTCCCACGCCCAAAGAGCCAGCAGGGAAAACTATGCCTTGTTCTAAAGCTCTTTGGGAACCGCTTGCGTAGCCCCACAGACCTGGGGGCTGCAGGCTTTCATGCTGCCTTCAGCCTCAAAACCACCCTTTCCCACTTGGCCCCGCGCCAGGCCCAGAAAAGGCCATATGTCTGGAGATTGGTCCCACGCCCAAAGAGCCAGCAGGGAAAACTATGCCTTGTTCTAAAGCTCTTTGGGAACCGCTTGCGTAGCCCCACACACCTGGGGGCTGCAGGCTTTCCTGCTGCCTTCAGCCTCAAAACCACCCTTTCCCACTTGGCGCCGCGCCAGGCCAAAAAATGGCCATATGTCTAGAGATTGGTCCCACGACGAAAGAGTCAGCAGGGAAAACTATGCCTTGTTCTAAAGCTCTTTGGGAACCGCTTGCGTAGCCCCACACACCTGGGGGCTGCAGGCTTTCCTGCTGCCTTCAGCCTTAAAACCACCCTTTCCCACTTGGCCCTGCGCGAGGCCCAAAAATGGCCATATGTCTGGAGACTGGTTCCACGCTCAAAGAGCCAGCAGGGAAAACTATGCCTTGTTCTAAAGCTCTTTGGGAACCGCTTGCGTAGCCCCACACACCTGGGGGCTGCAGGCTTTCCTGCTGCCTTCAGCCTCAAAATCACCCTTTCCCACTTGGCGTCGCTCCAGGCACAAAAATGGCCATATGTCTGGAGATTGGTCCCACGCCGAAAGAGCCAGCAGGGAAAACTATGCCTTCTTCTAAAGCTCTTTGGGAACCGCTTGCGTAGCCCCAAACACCTGGGGGCTGCAGGCTTTCCTGCTTCCTTCAGCCTCAAAACCACCCTTTCCCACTTGGCGCCGCGCCAGGCACAAAAATGGCCATATGTCTGGAGGTTGGTCCCACGCCCAAAGAGCCAGCAGGGAAAGCTATGCCTTGTTCTAAAGCTCTTTGGGAACCGCTTGCGTAGACCCACACACCTGGGGGCTGCAGGCTTTCCTGCTGCCTTCAGCCTCAAAACCACCCTTTCCCACTTGGCCCCGTGCCAGGCACAAAAATGGCCATATGTCTGGAGACTGGTCCCTTTCCCAAAGAGCCAGCAGGGAAAACTATGCCTTGTTCTAAAGCTCTTTGGGAACGGCTTGCGTGGCCCCACAGACCTGGGGTGTGCAGGCTTTCCTGCTGCCTTCAGCCTCAAAAACACCCTTTCCCACTTGGCGTCGCGCCAGGCATAAAAATGGCCATATGTCTGGAGACTGGTCCCACGCCCAAAGAGCCAGCAGGGAAAACTATGCATTGTTCTAAAGCTCTTTGGGAACTGCTTGCGTAGCCCCACACACCTGGGGGCTGCAGGCTTTTCTGGCACCTTCAGCCTCAAAACCACCCTTTCCCACAGGGCGTCACGCCAGGCACAAAAATGGCCATATGTCTGGAGGTTGGTCCCACGCCCAAAGAGCCAGCAGGGAAAACTATGCCTTGTTCTAAAGCTCTTTGGGAACCGCTTGCGTAGCCCCACACACCTGGGGGCTGCAGGCTTTGCTGCTGCCTTCAGCCTCAAAACCACCCTTTCCCACTTGGCCCCGTGCCAGGCACGAAAATGGTCATATGTATGGAGACTGGTCCTTTCCCAAAGAGCCAGGAGGGAAAAATATGCCTTGTTCTAAAGCTCTTTCGGAACCGCTTGCGTGGCCCCACAGACCTGGGGGGTGCAGGCTTTCCTGCTGCCTTCAGCCTCAAAACCACCCTTTGCCACTTGGCGCCGTGCCAGGCACAAAAATGGCCATATGTCTGGAGACTGGTCCCACGCCCAAAGAGCCAGCAGGGAAAACTATGCCTTGTTCTAAAGCTCTTTGGGAACCGCTTGCATAGCCCCACACACCTGGGGGCTGCAGGCTTTCCTGCTGCCTTCAGCCTCAAAACCTCCCTTTCCCACTTGGCCCCGCTCCAGGCACAAAAATAGCCATATGTCTGGAGATTGGTCCCACGCCCAAAAAGCCAGCAGGGAAAAATATGCCTTGTTCTAAAGCTCTTTGGGAACGGCTTGCGTAGCCCCACACACCTGGGGGCTGCAGGCTTTCCTGCTGCCTTTATCCTCAAAACCACCCTTTCCCACATGGCGTCACGCCAGGCACAAAAATGGCCATATGTCTGGAGATTGGTCCCACGCCCAAAGAGCCAGCAGGGAAAACTATGCCTTGTTCTAAAGCTCTTTGGGAACGGCTTGCGTAGCCCCACAGACCTGGGGGCTGCAGGCTTCCCTGCTGCCTTCAGCCTCAAAACCACCCTTTCCCACTTGGCCCCGCGCCAGGCAAAAAAATGGCCATATGTCTGGAGACTGGTCCCACGCCCAAAGAGCCAGCAGGGAAAACTATGCCTTGTTCTAAAGCTCTTTGGGAACCGCTTGCGTAGCCCCACACACCTGGGGGCTGCAGGCTTTCCTGCTGCCTTCAGCCTCAAAACCTCCATTTCCCACGTGGCCCCGCGCCAGGCACAAAAACGGCCATATGTCTGGAGGTTGGTCCCACGCCCAAAGAGCCAGCAGGGAAAACTATGCCTTGTACTAAAGCTCTTTGGGAACCGCTTGCGTAGCCCCAAACACCTGGGGGCTGCAGGCTTTGCTGCTGCCTTCAGCCTCAAAACCACCCTTTCCCACTTGGCGCCGCGCCAGGCACAAAAATGGCCATATGTCTGGAGACTGGTCCAACGCCCAAAGAGCCAGCAGGGAAAGCTATGCCTTGTTCTAAAGCTCTTTGGGAACCGCTTGCGTAGACCCACAGACCTGGGGGCTGCAGGCTATCCTGCTGCCTTCAGCCTCAAAACCACCCTTTCCCACTTGGCCCCGAGCCACGCACAAAAATGGCCATATGTCTGGAGACTGGTCCCTTTCCCAAAGAGCCAGGAGGGAAAACTATGCCTTGTTCTAAAGCTCTTTGGGAACGGCTTGCGTGGCCCCACAGACCTGGGGTGTGCAGGCTTTCCTGCTGCCTTCAGCCTCAAAACCACCCTTTCCCACTTGGCGTCGCGCCAGGCATAAAAATGGCCATATGTCTGGAGACTGGTCCCACGCCCAAAGAGACAGCAGGGAAAACTATGCCTTGTTCTAAAGCTCTTTGGGAACGGCTTGCGTAGCCCCACACTCCTGGGGGCTGCAGGCTTTCCTGCTGCCTTCAGCCTCAAAACCACCCTTTCCCACTTGGCCCCGCGCCAGGCCCAGAAAAGGCCATATGTCTGGAGGTTGGTCCCACGCCCAAAGAGCCAGCAGGGAAAACTATGCCTTGTTCTAAAGCTCTTTGGGAACGGCTTGCGTAGCCCCACACACCTGGGGGCTGCAGGCTTTTCTGGCACTTTCAGCCTCAAAACCACCCTTTCCGACTTGGCCCCGCGCCAGGCCCAGAAAAGGCCATATGTCTGGAGGTTGGTCCCACGCCCAAAGAGCCAGCAGGGAAAACTATGCCTTGTTCTAAAGCTCTTTGGGAACCGCTTGCATAGCCCCACACACCTGGGGGCTGCAGGCTTTCCTGCTGCCTTCAGCCTCAAAACCACCCTTTCCCACTTGGCGCCGCGCCAGGCCCAAAAATGGCCATATGTCTGGAGACTGGTCCCACGCCCAAAGAGCCAGCAGGGAAAACTATGCCTTGTTCTAAAGCTCTTTGGGAACCGCTTGCGTAGACCCACAGACCTGCGGGCTGCAGGCTATCCTGCTGCCTTCAGCCTCAAAACCACCCTTTCCCACTTGGCCCCGTGCCAGGCACAAAAATGGCCATATGTCTGGAGACTGGTCCCTTTCGCAAAGGGCCAGGAGGGAAAACTATGCCTTGTTCTAAAGCTCTTTGGGAACCGCTTGCGTGGCCCCACAGACCTGGGGGCTGCAGACTTTCCTGCTGCCTTCAACCTCAAAAACACCCTTTCCCACTTGGCGTCGCGCCAGGCATAAAAATGGCCATATGTCTGGAGATTGGTCCCACGCCCAAAGAGCCAGCAGGGAAAACTATGCCTTGTTCTAAAGCTCTTTGGGAACCGCTTGCGTAGCCCCACACACCTGGGGGCTGCAGGCTTTTCTGGCACCTTCAGCCTCGAAACCACCCTTTCCCACATGGCGTCACGCCAGGCACAAAAATGGCCATATGTCTGGAGGTTGGTCCCACGCCCAAAGAGCCAGCAGGGAAAACTATGCCTTGTTCTAAAGCTCTTTGGGAACCGCTTGCGTAGCCCCACAGACCTGGGGGCTGCAGGCTTTCATGCTGCCTTCAGCCTCAAAACCACCCTTTCCCTCTTGGCCCCGCGCCAGGCCCAGAAAAGGCCATATGTCTGGAGATTGGTCCCACGCCCAAAGAGCCAGCAGGGAAAACTATGCCTTGTTCTAAAGCTCTTTGGGAACCGCTTGCGTAGCCCCACACACCTGGGGGCTGCAGGCTTTCCTGCTGCCTTCAGCCTCAAAACCACCCTTTCCCACTTGGCGCCGCGCCAGGCCAAAAAATGGCCATATGTCTAGAGATTGGTCCCACGCCGAAAGAGTCAGCAGGGAAAACTATGCCTTGTTCTAAAGCTCTTTGGGAACCGCTTGCGTAGCCCCACACACCTGGGGGCTGCAGGCTTTCCTGCTGCCTTCAGCCTTAAAACCACCCTTTCCCACTTGGCCCCGCGCCAGGCCCAAAAATGGCCATATGTCTGGAGACTGGTTCCACGCTCAAAGAGCCAGCAGGGAAAACTATGCCTTGTTCTAAAGCTCTTTGGGAACCGCTTGCGTAGCCCCACACACCTGGGGGCTGCAGGCTTTCCTGCTGCCTTCAGCCTCAAAATCACCCTTTCCCACTTGGCCCCGCGCCAGGCCCAGAAAAGGCCATATGTCTGGAGATTGGTCCCACGCCGAAAGAGCCAGCAGGGAAAACTATGCCTTCTTCTAAAGCTCTTTGGGAACCGCTTGCGTAGCCCCAAACACCTGGGGGCTGCAGGCTTTCCTGCTTCCTTCAGCCTCAAAACCACCCTTTCCCACTTGGCGCCGCGCCAGGCACAAAAATGGCCATATGTCTGGAGGTTGGTCCCACGCCCAAAGAGCCAGCAGGGAAAGCTATGCCTTGTTCTAAAGCTCTTTGGGAACCGCTTGCGTAGACCAACACACCTGGGGGCTGCAGGCTTTCCTGCTGCCTTCAGCCTCAAAACCACCCTTTCCCACTTGGCCCCGTGCCAGGCACAAAAATGGCCATATGTCTGGAGACTGGTCCCTTTCCCAAAGAGCCAGGAGGGAAAACTATGCCTTGTTCTAAAGCTCTTTGGGAACGGCTTGCGTGGCCCCACAGACCTGGGGTGTGCAGGCTTTCCTGCTGCCTTCAGCCTCAAAAACACCCTTTCCCACTTGGCGTCGCGCCAGGCATAAAAATGGCCATATGTCTGGAGACTGGTCCCACGCCCAAAGAGCCAGCAGGGAAAACTATGCATTGTTCTAAAGCTCTTTGGGAACCGCTTGCGTAGCCCCACAGACCTGGGGGCTGCAGGCTTTTCTGGCACCTTCAGCCTCAAAACCACCCTTTCCCACATGGCGTCACGCCAGGCACAAAAATGGCCATATGTCTGGAGGTTGGTCCCACGCCCAAAGAGCCAGCAGGGAAAACTATGCCTTGTTCTAAAGCTCTTTGGGAACCGCTTGCGTAGCCCCACACACCTGGGGGCTGCAGGCTTTCCTGCTGCCTTCAGCCTCAAAACCACCCTTTCCCACTTGGCCCCGCGCCAGGCCCAGAAAAGGCCATATGTCTGGAGATTGGTCCCACGCCCAAAGAGCCAGCAGGGAAAACTATGCCTTGTTCTAAAGCTCTTTGGGAACCGCTTGCGTAGCCCCACACACCTGGGGGCTGCAGGCTTTCCTGCTGCCTTCAGCCTCAAAATCACCCTTTCCCACTTGGCGTCGCTACAGGCACAAAAATGGCCATATGTCTGGAGATTGGTCCCACGCCGAAAGAGCCAGCAGGGAAAACTATGCCTTGTACTAAAGCTCTTTGGGAACGGCTTGCGTGGCCCCACAGACCTGGGGTGTGCAGGCTTTCCTGCTGCCTTCAGCCTCAAAAACACCCTTTCCCACTTGGCGTCGCGCCAGGCATAAAAATGGCCATATGTCTGGAGACTGGTCCCACGCCCAAAGAGCCAGCAGGGAAAACTATGCATTGTTCTAAAGCTCTTTGGGAACCGCTTGCGTAGCCCCACAGACCTGGGGGCTGCAGGCTTTTCTGGCACCTTCAGCCTCAAAACCACCCTTTCCCACATGGCGTCACGCCAGGCACAAAAATGGCCATATGTCTGGAGGTTGGTCCCACGCCCAAAGAGCCAGCAGGGAAAACTATGCCTTGTTCTAAAGCTCTTTGGGAACCGCTTGCGTAGCCCCACACACCTGGGGGCTGCAGGCTTTCCTGCTGCCTTCAGCCTCAAAACCACCCTTTCCCACTTGGCCCCGCGCCAGGCCCAGAAAAGGCCATATGTCTGGAGATTGGTCCCACGCCCAAAGAGCCAGCAGGGAAAACTATGCCTTGTTCTAAAGCTCTTTGGGAACCGCTTGCGTAGCCCCACACACCTGGGGGCTGCAGGCTTTCCTGCTGCCTTCAGCCTCAAAACCACCCTTTCCCACTTGGCCCCGCGCCAGGCCCAGAAAAGGCCATATGTCTGGAGATTGGTCCCACGCCCAAAGAGCCAGCAGGGAAAGCTATGCCTTGTTCTAAAGCTCTTTGGGAACCGCTTGCGTAGACCCACAGACCTGGGGGCTGCAGGCTATCCTGCTGCCTTCAGCCTCAAAACCACCCTTTCCCACTTGGCCCCGAGCCACGCACAAAAATGGCCATATGTCTGGAGACTGGTCCCTTTCCCAAAGAGCCAGGAGGGAAAACTATGCCTTGTTCTAAAGCTCTTTGGGAACGGCTTGCGTGGCCCCACAGACCTGGGGTGTGCAGGCTTTCCTGCTGCCTTCAGCCTCAAAACCACTCTTTCCCACTTGGCGTCGCGCCAGGCATAAAAATGGCCATATGTCTGGAGGTTGGTCCCACGCCCAAAGAGCCAGCAGGGAAAACTATGCCTTGTTCTAAAGCTCTTTGGGAACCGCTTGCGTAGCCCCACACACCTGGGGGCTGCAGGCTTTCCTGCTGCCTTCAGCCTCAAAACCACCCTTTCCCACTTGGCCCCGCGCCAGGCCCAAAAATGGCCATATGTCTGGAGACTGGTTCCACGCTCAAAGAGCCAGCAGGGAAAACTATGCCTTGTTCTAAAGCTCTTTGGGAACCGCTTGCGTAGCCCCACAGACCTGGGGGCTGCAGGCTTTTCTGGCACCTTCAGCCTCAAAACCACCCTTTCCCACATGGCGTCACGCCAGGCACAAAAATGGCCGTATGTCTGGAGGTTGGTCCCACGCCCAAAGAGCCAGCAGGGAAAACTATGCCTTGTTCTAAAGCTCTTTGGGAACCGCTTGCGTAGCCCCACACACCTGGGGGCTGCAGGCTTTCCTGCTGCCTTCAGCCTCAATACCTCCATTTCCCACGTGGCCCCGCGCCAGGCACAAAAACTGCCATATGTCTGGAGGTTGGTCCCACGCCGAAAGAGCCAGCAGGGAAAACTATGCCTTGTACTAAAGCTCTATGGGAACAGCTTGCGTAGCCCCACACACCTGGGGGCTGCAGGCTTTCCTGCTGCCTTCAGCCTCAAAACCACCCTTTCCCACTTGTCCCCGCGCCAGGCACAAAAATGACCATATGTCTGGAGACTGGGCCCACGCCCAAAGAGCCAGCAGGGAAAAATATGCCTTGTTCTAAAGCTCTTTGGGAACGGCTTGCGTGGCCCCACACACCTGGGGGCTGCAGGCTTTCCTGCTGCCTTCAGCCTCAAAACCACCCTTTCCCACTTGGCCCCGTGCCAGGCACGAAAATGGTCATATGTATGGAGACTGGTCCTTTCCCAAAGAGCCAGCAGGGAAAAATATGCCTTGTTCTAAAGCTCTTTCGGAACCGCTTGCGTGGCCCCACAGACCTGGGGGGTGCAGGCTTTCCTGCTGCCTTCAGCCTCAAAAACACCCTTTCCCACATGGCGTCACGCCAGGCATAAAAATGGCCATATGTCTGGAGGTTGGTCCCACGCCCAAAGAGCCAGCAGGGAAAACTATGCCTTGTTCTAAAGCTCTTTGGGAACGGCTTGCGTAGCCCCACACACCTGGGGGCTGCAGGCTTTCCTGCTGCCTTCAGCCTCAAAACCACCCTTTCCCACTTGGCGCCGCGCCAGGCCCAGAAAAGGCCATATGTGTGGAGATTGGTCCCACGCCCAAAGAGCCAGCAGGGAAAACTATGCCTTGTTCTAAAGCTCTTTGGGAACCGCTTGCGTAGCCCCACACACCTGGGGGCTGCAGGCTTTCCTGCTGCCTTCAGCCTCAAAACCACCCTTTGCCACTTGGCGCCGTGCCAGGCACAAAAATGGCCATATGTCTGGAGACTGGTCCCACGCCCAAGAGCCAGCAGGGAAAACTATGCCTTGTTCTAAATCTCTTTGGGAACCGCTTGCGTAGCCCCACCCACCTGGGGGCTGCAGGCTTTCCTGCTGCCTTCAGCCTCAAAACCACCCTTTCCCACTTGGCGCCGCGCCAGGCACAAAAATGGCCATATGTCTGGAGACTGGTCCCACGCCCAAAGAGCCAGCAGGGAAAACTATGCCTTGTTCTAAAGCTCTTTGGGAACCGCTTGCATAGCCCCACACACCTGGGGGCTGCAGGCTTTCCTGCTGCCTTCAGCCTCAAAACCTCCCTTTCCCACTTGGCCCCGCTCCAGGCACAAAAATAGCCATATGTCTGGAGATTGGTCCCACGCCCAAAAAGCCAGCAGGGAAAAATATGCCTTGTTCTAAAGCTCTTTGGGAACGGCTTGCGTAGCCCCACACACCTGGGGGCTGCAGGCTTTCCTGCTGCCTTTAGCCTCAAAACCACCCTTTCCCACATGGCGTCACGCCAGGCACAAAAATGGCCATATGTCTGGAGATTGGTCCCACGCCCAAAGAGCCAGCAGGGAAAAATATGCCTTGTTCTAAAGCTCTTTGGGAACGGCTTGCGTAGCCCCACAGACCTGGGGGCTGCAGGCTTCCCTGCTGCCTTCAGCCTCAAAACCACCCTTTCCCACTTGGCCCCGCGCCAGGCAAAAAAATGGCCATATGTCTGGAGACTGGTCCCACGCCCAAAGAGCCAGCAGGGAAAACTATGCCTTGTTCTAAAGCTCTTTGGGAACCGCTTGCGTAGCCCCACACACCTGGGGGCTGCAGGCTTTCCTGCTGCCTTCAGCCTCAAAACCTCCATTTCCCACGTGGCCCCGCGCCAGGCACAAAAACGGCCATATGTCTGGAGGTTGGTCCCACGCCCAAAGAGCCAGCAGGGAAAACTATGCCTTGTACTAAAGCTCTTTGGGAACCGCTTGCGTAGCCCCAAACACCTGGGGGCTGCAGGCTTTGCTGCTGCCTTCAGCCTCAAAACCACCCTTTCCCACTTGGCGCCGCGCCAGGCACAAAAATGGCCATATGTCTGGAGACTGGTCCCACGCCCAAAGAGCCAGCAGGGAAAGCTATGCCTTGTTCTAAAGCTCTTTGGGAACCGCTTGCGTAGACCCACAGACCTGGGGGCTGCAGGCTATCCTGCTGCCTTCAGCCTCAAAACCACCCTTTCCCACTTGGCCCCGAGCCAGGCACAAAAATGGCCATATGTCTGGAGACTGGTCCCTTTCCCAAAGAGCCAGGAGGGAAAACTATGCCTTGTTCTAAAGCTCTTTGGGAACGGCTTGCGTGGCCCCACAGACCTGGGGTGTGCAGGCTTTCCTGCTGCCTTCAGCCTCAAAACCACCCTTTCCCACTTGGCGTCGCGCCAGGCATAAAAATGGCCATATGTCTGGAGACTGGTCCCACGCCCAAAGAGCCAGCAGGGAAAACTATGCCTTGTTCTAAAGCTCTTTGGGAACGGCTTGCGTAGCCCCACACTCCTGCGGGCTGCAGGCTTTCCTGCTGCCTTCAGCCTCAAAACCACCCTTTCCCACTTGGCCCCGCGCCAGGCCCAGAAAAGGCCATATGTCTGGAGGTTGGTCCCACGCCCAAAGAGCCAGCAGGGAAAACTATGCCTTGTTCTAAAGCTCTTTGGGAACGGCTTGCGTAGCCCCACACACCTGGGGGCTGCAGGCTTTTCTGGCACTTTCAGCCTCAAAACCACCCTTTCCCACTTGGCCCCGCGCCAGGCCCAGAAAAGGCCATATGTCTGGAGGCTGGTCCCACGCCCAAAGAGCCAGCAGGGAAAACTATGCCTTGTTCTAAAGCTCTTTGGGAACCGCTTGCGTAGCCCCACACACCTGGGGGCTGCAGGCTTTCCTGCTGCCTTCAACCTCAAAACCACCCTTTCCCACTTGGCCCCGCGCCAGGCCCAAAAATGGCCATATGTCTGGAGACTGGTCCCACGCTCAAAGAGCCAGCAGGGAAAACTATGCCTTGTTCTAAAGCTCTTTGGGAACCGCTTGCGTAGCCCCACACACCTGGGGGCTGCAGGCTTTCCTGCTGCCTTCAGCCTCAAAACCACCCTTTCCCACTTGGCCCCGCGCCAGGCCCAAAAATGGCCATATGTCTGGAGACTGGTTCCACGCCGAAAGAGCCAGCAGGGAAAACTATGCCTTGTACTAAAGCTCTATGGGAACAGCTTGTGTAGCCCCACACACCTGGGGGCTGCAGGCTTTCCTGCTGCCTTCAGCCTCAAAACCACCCTTTCCCACTTGTCCCCGCGCCAGGCACAAAAATGACCATATGTCTGGAGACTGGTCCCACGCCCAAAGAGCCAGCAGGGAAAACTATGCCTTGTTCTAAAGCTCTTTGGGAACCGCTTCCGTAGCCCCACACACCTGGGGGCTGCAGGCTTTCCTGCTGCCTTCAGCCTCAAAACCAACCTTTCCCACTTGGCCCCGTGCCAGGCACGAAAATGGTCATATGTATGGAGACTGGTCCTTTCCCAAAGAGCCAGGAGGGAAAAATATGCCTTGTTCTAAAGCTCTTTCGGAACCGCTTGCGTGGCCCCACAGACCTTGGGGGTGCAGGCTTTCCTGTTGCCTTCAGCCTCAAAAACACCCTTTCCCACATGGCGTCACGCCAGGCATAAAAATGGCCATATGTCTGGAGGTTGGTCCCACGCCCAAAGAGCCAGCAGGGAAAACTATGCCTTGTTCTAAAGCTCTTTGGGAACCGCTTGCGTAGCCCCACAGACCTGGGGGCTGCAGGCTTTCCTGCTGCCTACAGCCTCAAAACCACCCTTTCCCACTTGGCGCCGCGCCAGGCCCAGAAAAGGCCATATGTCTGGAGATTGGTCCCACGCCCAAAGAGCCAGCAGGGAAAACTATGCCTTGTTCTAAAGCTCTTTGGGAACCGCTTGCGTAGCCCCACACACCTGGGGGCTGCAGGCTTTCCTGCTGCCTTCAGCCTCAAAACCTCCCTTTCCCACTTGGCCCCGCGCCAGGCTAAAAAATGGCCATATGTCTGGAGATTGGTCCCACGCCCAAAGAGCCAGCAGGGAAAACTATGCCTTGTTCTAAAGCTCTTTGGGAACCGCTTCCGTAGCCCCACACACCTGGGGGCTGCAGGCTTTCCTGCTGCCTTCAGCGTCAAAACCACCCTTTCCCACATGGCGTCACGCCAGGCACAAAAATGGCCATATGTCTGGAGATTGGTCCCACGCCCAAAGAGCCAGCAGGGAAAACAATGCCTTGTTCTAAAGCTCTTTGGGAACGGCTTGCGTAGCCCCACACACCTGGGGGCTGCAGGCTTTCCTGCTGCCTTCAGCCTCAAAACCACCCTTTGCCACTTGGCGCCGTGCCAGGCACAAAAATGGCCATATGTCTGGAGACTGGTCCCACGCCCAAGAGCCAGCAGGGAAAACTATGCCTTGTTCTAAAGCTCTTTGGGAACCGCTTGCGTAGCCCCACACACCTGGGGGCTGCAGGCTTTCCTGCTGCCTTCAGCCTCAAAACCACCCTTTCCCACTTGGCCCCGCGCCAGGCACAAAAATGGCCATATGTCTGGAGACTGGTCCCACGCCCAAAGAGCCAGCAGGGAAAACTATGCCTTGTTCTAAAGCTCTTTGGGAACCGCTTGCGGAGCCCCACACACCTGGGGGCTGCAGGCTTTCCTGATGCCTTCAGCCTCAAAACCTCCCTTTCCCACTTGGCCCCGTTCCAGGCACAAAAATAGCCATATGTCTGGAGATTGGTCCCACGCCGAAAGAGCCAGCAGGGAAAAATATGCCTTGTACTAAAGCTCTTTGGGAACGGCTTGCGTAGCCCCACACACCTGGGGGCTGCAGGCTTTCCTGCTGCCTTTAGCCTCAAAACCACCCTTTCCCACATGGCGTCACGCCAGGCACAAAAATGGCCATATGTCTGGAGATTGGTCCCACGCCCAAAGAGCCAGCAGGGAAAACTATGCCTTGTTCTAAAGCTCTTTGGGAACCGCTTGCGTAGCCCCACACACCTGGGGGCTGCAGGCTTTCCTGCTGCCTTCAGCCTCAAAACCACCCTTTCCCACTTGGCCCCGCGCCAGGCACAAAAATGGCCATATGTCTGGAGACTGGTCCCACGCCCAAAGAGCCAGCAGGGAAAACTATGCCTTGTTCTAAAGCTCTTTGGGAACCACTTGCGTAGCCCCACACACCTGGGGGCTGCAGGCTTTCCTGCTGCCTTCAGCCTCAAAACCACCCTTTCCCACTTGGCGCAGCGCCAGGCCCAGAAAAGGCCATATGTCTGGAGATTGGTCCCACGTCCAAAGAGCCAGCAGGGAAAACTATGCCTTGTTCTAAAGCTCTTTGGGAACCGCTTGCGTAGCCCCACAGACCTGGGGGCTGCAAGCTTTCCTGATGCCTTCAGCCTCAAAACCTCCCTTTCCCACTTGGCCCCGCTCCAGGCACAAAAATGGCCATATGTCTGGAGATTGGTCCCACGCCGAAAGAGCCAGCAGGGAAAAATATGCCTTGTACTAAAGCTCTTTGGGAACGGCTTGCGTAGCCCCACACACCTGGGGGCTGCAGGCTTTCCTGCTGCCTTCAGCCTCAAAACCACCCTTTCCCACATGGCGTCACGCCAGGCACAAAAATGGCCATATGTCTGGAGGTTGGTCCCACGCCCAAAGAGCCAGCAGGGAAAACTATGCCTTGTTCTAAAGCTCTTTGGGAACGGCTTGCGTAGCCCCACACACCTGGGGGCTGCAGGCTTTCCTGCTGCCTTCAGCCTCAAAACCACCCTTTCCCACTTGCCACCGCGCCAGGCACAAAAATGGCCATATGTCTGGAGATTGGTCCCACGCCCAAAGAGCCAGCAGGGAAAACTATGCCTTGTTCTAAAGCTCTTTAGGAACCGCTTGCGTAGCCCCACACACCTGGGGGTGCAGGCTTTCCTGCTGCCTTCAGCCTCAAAACCACCCTTTCCCACATGGCGTCACGCCAGGCCCAAAAATGGCCATATGTCTAGAGACTGGTCCCACGCCCAAAGAGCCAGCAGGGAAAACTATGCCTTGTTCTAAAGCTCTTTGGGAACGGCTTGCGTAGCCCCACACACCTCGGGGCTGCAGGCTTTCCTGCTGCCATCAGCCTCAAAACCACCCTTTGCCACTTGGCGCCGCGCCAGGCACAAAAATGGCCATATGTCTGGAGACTGGTCCCTTTCCCAAAGAGCCAGGAGGGAAAACTATGCCTTGTTCTAAAGCTCTTTGGGAACCGCTTGCGTAGCCCCACACACCTGGAGGCTGCAGGCTTTTCTCGCGCTTTCAGCCTCAAAACCACCCTTTCCCTCATGGCATCACGCCAGGCACAAAAATGGCCATATGTCTGGAGACTGGTCCCACGCCCAAAGAGCCAGCAGGGAAAACTATGCCTTGTTCTAAAGCTCTTTGGGAACCTCTTGCGGAGCCCCACACACCTGGGGGCTGCAGGCTTTCCTGCTGCCTTCAGCCTCAAAACCACCCTTTCCCACTTGGCGCCGCGCCAGGCCCAGAAAAGGCCATATGTCTGGAGACTGGTCCCACGCCCAAAGAGCCAGCAGGGAAAACTATGCCTTGTTCTAAAGCTCTTTGGGAACGGCTTGCGTAGCCCCACACACCTGGGGGCTGCAGGCTTTCCTGCTGCCTTTAGCCTCAAAACCACCCTTTCCCACTTGGCCCCGCGCCAGGCACAAAAATGGCCATATGTCTGGAGGTTGGTCCCACGCCCAAAGAGCCAGCAGGGAAAACTATGCCTTGTTCTAAAGCTCTTTGGGAACCGCTTGCGTAGCCCCACAGACCTGGGGGCTGCAGGCTTTCCTGCTGCCTTCAGCCTCAAAACCACCCTTTCCCACATGGCGTCACGCCAGGCACAAAAATGGCCATATGTCTGGAGGTTGGTCCCACGCCCAAAGAGCCAGCAGGGAAAACTATGCCTTGTTCTAAAGCTCTTTGGGAACGGCTTGCGTAGCCCCACACACCTGGGGGCTGCAGGCTTTCCTGCTGCCTTCAGCCTCAAAACCACCCTTTCCCACTTGCCACCGCGCCAGGCACAAAAATGGCCATATGTCTGGAGATTGGTCCCACGCCCAAAGAGCCAGCAGGGAAAACTATGCCTTGTTGTAAAGCTCTTTAGGAACCGCTTGCATAGCCCCACACACCTGGGGGTGCAGGCTTTCCTGCTGCCTTCAGCCTCAAAAACACCCTTTCCCACATGGCGTCACGCCAGGCACAAAAATGGCCATATGTCTGGAGATTGGTCCCACGCCGAAAGAGCCAGCAGGGAAAACTATGCCTTCTTCTAAAGCTCTTTGGGAACGGCTTGCGTAGCCCCACACACCTCGGGGCTGCAGGCTTTCCTGCTGCCTTCAGCCTCAAAACCACCCTTTGCCACTTGGCGCCGCGCCAGGCACAAAAATGGCCATATGTCTGGAGACTGGTCCCTTTCCCAAAGAGCCAGCAGGGAAAACTATGCCTTGTTCTAAAGCTCTTTGGGAACCGCTTGCGTAGCCCCACACACCTGGGGTGTGCAGGCTTTCCTGCTGCCTTCAGCCTCAAAACCTCCCTTTCCCACTTGGCCCCGCTCCAGGCACAAAAATGGCCATATGTCTGGAGATTGGTCCCATGCCCAAAGAGCCAGCAGGGAAAACTATGCCTTGTACTAAAGCTCTTTGGGAACGGCTTGCGTAGCCCCACAGACCTGGGGGCTGCAGGCTTTCCTGCTGCCTTCAGCCTCAAAACCACCCTTTCCCACATGGCGTCACGCCAGGCATAAAAATGGCCATGTGTCTGGAGGTTGGTCCCACGCCCAAAGAGCCAGCAGGGAAAACTATGCCTTGTTCTAAAGCTCTTTGGGAACCGCTTGCGTAGCCCCACACACCTGGGGGCTGCAGGCTTTCCTGCTGCCTTCAGCCTCAAAACCACCCTTTCCCACATTGCGCCGCGCCAGGTCCAGAAAAGGCCATATGTCTGGAGATTGGTCCCACGCCCAAAGAGCCAGCAGGGAAAAATATGCCTTGTTCTAAAGCTCTTTGGGAACGGCTTGCGTAGCCCCACAGACCTGCGGGCTGCAGGCTTTCCTGCTGCCTTCAGCCTCAAAACCACCCTTTCCCACTTGGCGCCATGCCAGGCACAAAAATGGCCATATGTCTCGAGACTGGTCCCTTTCCCAAAGAGCCATGAGGGAAAACTATGCCTTGTTCTAAAGCTCTTTGGGAACCGCTTGCGTAGCCCCACACACCTGGGGGCTGCAGGCTTTTCTCGCGCTTATAGCCTCAAAACCAACCTTTCCCTCATGGCATCACGCCAGGCACAAAAATGGCCATATGTCTGGAGACTGGTCCCACGCCCAAAGAGCCAGCAGGGAAAACTATGCCTTGTTCTAAAGCTCTTTGGGAACCGCTTGCGTAGCCCCACAGACCTGGGGGCTGCAGACTTTCCTGCTGCCTTCAGCCTCAAAACCACCCTTTCCCACTTGGCGCCGCGCCAGGCCCAAAAATGGCCATATGTCTGGAGACTGGTCCCACGCCCAAGAGCCAGCAGGGAAAACTATGCCTTGTTCTAAAGCTCTTTGGGAACCGCTTGCGTAGCCCCACACACCTGGGGGCTGCAGGCTTTCCTGCTGCCTTCAGCCTCAAAACCACCCTTTCCCACTTGGCCCCGCGCCAGGCACAAAAATGGCCATATGTCTGGAGACTGGTCCCTTTCCCAAAGAGCCAGCAGGGAAAACTATGCCTTGTTCTAAAGCTCTTTGGGAACCGCTTCCGTAGCCCCACACACCTGGGAGCTGCAGGCTTTCCTGCTACCTTCAGCCTCAAAACCACCCTTTCCCACTTGGCGCCGCGCCAGGCACAAAAATGGCCATATGTCTAGAGACTGGTCCCTTTCCCAAAGAGCCAGGAGGGAAAACTATGCCTTGTTCTAAAGCTCTTTGGGAACCGCTTGCGTAGCCCCACACACCTGGGGGCTGCAGGCTTTTCTCGCGCTTTCAGCCTCAAAACCACCCTTTCCCTCATGGCATCACGCCAGGCACAAAAATGGCCATATGTCTGGAGACTGGTCCCACGCCCAAAGAGCCAGCAGGGAAAACTATGCCTTGTTCTAAAGCTCTTTGGGAACCGCTTGCGTAGCCCCACAGACCTGGGGGCTGCAGGCTTTCCTGCTGCCTTCAGCCTCAAAACCACCCTTTCCCACTTGGCCCCGCGCCAGGCCCAGAAAAGGCCATATGTCTCGAGATTGGTCCCACGCCCAAAGAGCCAGCAGGGAAAACTATGCCTTGTTCTAAAGCTCTTTGGGAACCGCTTGCGTAGCCCCACACACCTGGGGGCTGCAAGCTTTCCTGCTGCCTTCAGCCTCAAAACCTCCCTTTCCCACTTGGCCCCGCGCCAGGCAGAAAAACGGCCATATGTCTGGAGATTGGTCCCACGCCCAAAGAGCCAGCAGGGAAAACTATGCCTTGTTCTAAAGCTCTTTGGGAACCGCTTGCGTAGCCCCACAGACCTGGGGGCTGCAGGCTTTCCTGCTGCCTTCAGCCTCAAAACCACCCTTTCCCACTTGGCGCCGCGCCAGGCCCAAAAATGGCCATATGTCTGGAGACTGGTCCCACGCCCAAGAGCCAGCAGGGAAAACTATGCCTTGTTCTAAAGCTCTTTGGGAACCGCTTGCGTAGCCCCACACACCTGGGGGCTGCAGGCTTTCCTGCTGCCTTCAGCCTCAAAACCACCCTTTCCCACTTGGCCCCGCGCCAGGCACAAAAATGGCCATATGTCTGGAGACTGGTCCCACGCCCAAAGAGCCAGCAGGGAAAAATATGCCTTGTTCTAAAGCTCTTTGGGAACCGCTTGCGTAGCCCCACACACCTGGGGGCTGCAGGCTTTCCTGCTGCCTTTAGCCTCAAAACCACCCTTTCCCACATGGCGTCACGCCAGGCACAAAAATGGCCATATGTCTGGAGATTGGTCCCACGCCCAAAGAGACAGCAGGGAAAAATATGCCTTGTTCTAAAGCTCTTTGGGAACGGCTTGCGTAGCCCCACACACCTGGTGGCTGCAGGCTTTCCTGCTGCCTTCAGCCTCAAAACCACCCTTTCCCACTTGGCCCCGCGCCAGGCACAAAAATGGCCATATGTCTGGAGACTGGTCCCACGCCCAAAGAGCCAGCAGGGAAAACTATGCCTTGTTCTAAAGCTCTTTGGGAAGTGCTTGCGTAGCCCCACAGACCTGGGGGCTGCAGGCTTTCCTGCTGCCTTCAGCCTCAAAACCTCCATTTCCCACGTGGCCCCGCGCCAGGCACAAAAACGGCCATATGTCTGGAGGTTGTTCCCACGCCCAAAGAGCCAGCAGGGAAAACTATGCCTTGTACTAAAGCTCTTTGGGAACCGCTTGCGTAGCCCCACACACCTGGGGGCTGCAGGCTTTCCTGATGCCTTCAGCCTCAAAACCACCCTTTCCCACATGGCGTCACGCCAGGCACAAAAATGGCCATATGTCTGGAGACTGGTCCCACGCCCAAAGAGCCAGCAGGGAAAAATATGCCTTGTTCTAAAGCTCTTTGGGAACGGCTTGCGTAGCCCCACACACCTGGGGGCTGCAGGCTTTCCTGCTGCCTTTAGCCTCAAAACCACCCTTTCCCACATGGCGTCACGCCAGGCACAAAAATGGCCATATGTCTGGAGATTGGTCCCACGCCCAAAGAGACAGCAGGGAAAAATATGCCTTGTTCTAAAGCTCTTTGGGAACGGCTTGCGTAGCCCCACACACCTGGGGGCTGCAGGCTTTCCTGCTGCCTTCAGCCTCAAAACCACCCTTTCCCACTTGGCCCCGCGCCAGGCACAAAAATGGCCATATGTCTGGAGACTGGTCCCACGCCCAAAGAGCCAGCAGGGAAAACTATGCCTTGTTGTAAAGCTCTTTGGGAAGTGCTTGCGTAGCCCCACAGACCTGGGGGCTGCAGGCTTTCCTGCTGCCTTCAGCCTCAAAACCTCCATTTCCCACGTGGCCCCGCGCCAGGCACAAAAACGGCCATATGTCTGGAGGTTGTTCCCACGCCCAAAGAGCCAGCAGGGAAAACTATGCCTTGTACTAAAGCTCTTTGGGAACCGCTTGCGTAGCCCCACACACCTGGGGGCTGCAGGCTTTCCTGATGCCTTCAGCCTCAAAACCACCCTTTCCCACATGGCGTCACGCCAGGCACAAAAATGGCCATATGTCTGGAGGTTGGTCCCACGCCCAAAGAGCCAGCAGGGAAAACTATGCCTTGTTCTAAAGCTCTTTGGGAACCGCTTGCGTAGCCCCACACACCTGGGGGCTGCAGGCTTTCCTGCTGCCTTCAGCGTCAAAACCACCCTTTCCCACATGGCGTCACGCCAGGCCCAGAAAAGGCCATATGTCTGGAGGTTGGTCCCACGCCCAAAGAGCCAGCAGGGAAAACTATGCCTTGTTCTAAAGCTCTTTGGGAACCGCTTGCGTAGCCCCACACACCTGGGGGCTGCAAGCTTTCCTGCTGCCTTCAGCCTCAAAACCTCCCTTTCCCACTTGGCCCCGCGCCAGGCACAAAAATGGCCATATGTCTGGAGACTGGTCCCACGCCCAAAGAGCCAGCAGGGAAAACTATGCCTTGTTCTAAAGCTCTTTGGGAACCGCATGCGTGGCCCCACAGACCTGGGGGCTGCAGGCTTTCCTGCTGCCTTCAGCCTCAAAACCTCCCTTTCCCACTTGGCCCCGCTCCAGGCACAAAAATGGCCATATGTCTGGAGATTGGTCCCACGCCCAAAGAGCCAGCAGGGAAAACTATGCCTTGTACTAAAGCTCTTTGGGAACCGCTTGCGTAGCCCCACACACCTGGGGGCTGCAGGCTTTCCTGCTGCCTTCAGCCTCAAAACCACCCTTTCCCACTTGGCCCCGCGCCAGGCACAAAAATGGCCATATGTCTGGAGATTGGTCCCACGCCGAAAGAGCCAGCAGGGAAAACTATGCCTTGTTCTAAATCTCTTTGGGAACCGCTTGCGTAGCCCCACAGACCTGGGGGCTGCAGGCTTTCCTGCTGCCTTCAGCCTCAAAACCACCCTTTCCCACTTGGCTTCGCGCCAGGCACAAAAATGGCCATATGTCTGGAGACTGGTCCCACGCCACAGAGCCAGCAGGGAAAACTATGCCTTGTTGTAAAGCTCTTTGGGAACCGCTTGCGTAGCCCCACACACCTGGGGGCTGCAGGCTTTCCTGCTGCCTTCAGCCTCAAAACCACCCTTTCCCACTTGGCCCCGCGCCAGGCCCAAAAATGGCCATATGTCTGGAGACTGGTCCCACGCCCAAAGAGCCAGCAGGGAAAACTATGCCTTGTTCTAAAGCTCTTTGGGAACTGCTTGCGTAGCCCCACACACCTGGGGGCTGCAGGCTTTCCTGCTGCCTTCAGCCTCAAAACCTCCATTTCCCACTTGGCGCCGCGCCAGGCACAAAAACGGCCATATGTCTGGAGATTGGTCCCACGCCCAAAGAGCCAGCAGGGAAAACTATGCCTTGTACTAAAGCTCTTTGGGAACCGCTTGCGTAGCCCCACAGGCCTGGGGGCTGCAGGCTTTCCTGCTGCCTTCAGCCTCAAAACCACCCTTTCCCACTTGGCGTCGCGCCAGGCACAAAAATGGCCATATGTCTGGAGACTGGTCCCACGCCCAAAGAGCCAGCAGGGAAAACTGTGCCTTGTTCTAAAGCTCTTTGGGAACCGCTTGCGTAGCCCCACACACCTGGGGGCTGCAGGCTTTCCTGCTGCCTTCAGCCTCAAAACCACCCTTTTCCAGATGGCGTCACGCCAGGCACAAAAATGGCCATATGTCTGGAGGTTGGTCCCACGCCCAAAGAGCCAGCAGGGAAAACTATGCCTTGTTCTAAAGCTCTTTGGGAACGGCTTGCGTAGCCCCACACACCTGGGCCTGCAGGCTTTCCTGCTGCCTTCAGCCTCAAAACCACCCTTTCCCACTTGGCGCCGCGCTAGGTCCAGAAAAGGCCATATGTCTGGAGATTGGTCCCACGCCCAAAGAGCCAGCAGGGAAAACTATGCCTTGTTCTAAAGCTCTTTGGGAACGGCTTGCGTTGCCCCACAGACCTGGGGGCTGCAGGCTTTCCTGCTGCCTTCAGCCTCAAAACCACCCTTTGCCACTTGGCGCCGCACCAGGCACAAAAATGGCCATATGTCTGGAGACTGGTCCCTTTCCCAAAGAGCCAGGAGGGAAAACTATGCCTTGTTCTAAAGCTCTTTGGGAACCGCTTGCGTAGCCCCACACACCTGGGGGCTGCAGGCTTTCCTGCTGCCTTCAGCCTCAAAACCTCCATTTTCCACGTGACCCCGCGCCAGGCACAAAAATGGCCATATGTCTGGAGGTTGGTCCACGCCGAAAGAGCCAGCAGGGAAAACTATGCCTTGTACTAAAGCTCTTTGGGAACCGCTTGCGTAGCCCCACACACCTGGGGGCTGCAGGCTTTCCTGCTGCCTTCAGCCTCAAATCCACCCTTTCGCACTTGTCCCCGCGCCAGGCACAAAAATGGCCATATGTCTGGAGATTGGTCCCACCCCCAAAGAGCCAGCAGGGAAAAATATGCCTTGTTCTAAAGCTCTTTGGGAACGGCTTGCGTAGCCCCACAGACCAGGGGGCTGCAGGCTTTCCTGCTGCCTTCAGCCTCAAAACCACCCTTTCCCACTTGGCCCCGCGCCAGGCACAAAAATGGCCATATGTCTGGAGACTGGTCCCACGCCCAAAGAGCCAGCAGGGAAAAATATGCCTTGTTCTAAAGCTCTTTGGGAACAGCTTGCGTAGCCCCACAGACCTGCAGGCTGCAGGCTTTCCTGCTGCCTTAAGCCTCAAAAGCACCCTTTCCCACATGCCGTCACGCCAGGCACAAAAATGGCCATATGTCTGGAGATTGGTCCCACGCCCAAAGAGCCAGCAGGGAAAACTATGCCTTGTTCTAAAGCTCTTTGGGAACCGCTTGCATAGCCCCAGACACCTGCAGGCTGCAGGCTTTCCTGCTGCCTTAAGCCTCAAAAGCACCCTTTCCCACATGCCGTCACGCCAGGCACAAAAATGGCCATATGTCTGGAGATTGGTCCCACGCCCAAAGAGCCAGCAGGGAAAACTATGCCTTGTTCTAAAG
Source organism: Chroicocephalus ridibundus (assembly GCF_963924245.1). Taxonomy (NCBI): domain Eukaryota; kingdom Metazoa; phylum Chordata; class Aves; order Charadriiformes; family Laridae; genus Chroicocephalus; species Chroicocephalus ridibundus. Next base: position 47,481 of record NW_026961632.1, read on the forward strand.
CTCTTTGGGAACCGCTTGCATAGCCCCACACACCTGGGGGCTGCAGGCTTTCCTGCTGTCTTCAGCCTCAAAACAACCCTTTCCCACTTGGCGCCGCGCCAGGCCCAAAAATGGCCATATGTCTAGAGATTGGTCCCACGCCGAAAGAGCCAGCAGGGAAAACTATGCCTTGTTCTAAAGCTCTTTGGGAACCGCTTCCGTAGCCCCACAGACCTGGGGGCTGCAGGCTTTCCTGCTGCCTTTAGCCTCAAAACCACCCTTTCCCACTTGGCCCCGCGCCAGGCACAAAAATGGCCATATGTCTGGAGACTGGTCCCTTTCCCAAAGAGCCAGCAGGGAAAACTATGCCTTGTTCTAAAGCTCTTTGGGAACCGCTTGCGTAGCCCCACAGACCTGCGGGCTGCAGGCTTTCCTGCTGCCTTCAGCCTCAAACCTCCATTTCCCACGTGGCCCCGCGCGAGGCCCAAAAACGGCCATATGTCTGGAGGTTGGACCCACGCGCAAAGAGCCAGCAGGGAAAACTATGCCTTGTACTAAAGCTCTTTGGGAACCGCTTGCGTAGCACCACAGACCTGCGGGCTGCAGACTTTCCTGCTGCCTTCAGCCTCAAAACCACCCTTTCCCACTTGGCGACACGCCAGGCACAAAAATGGCCATATGTCTGGAGACTGGTCCCACGCCCAAAGAGCCAGCAGGGAAAACTATGCCTTGTTGTAAAGCTCTTTGGGAACGGCTTGCGTTGCCCCACAGACCTGGGGGCTGCAGGCTTTCCTGCTGCCTTCAGCCTCAAAACCACGCTTTGCCACTTGGCGCCGCACCAGGCACAAAAATGGCCATATGTCTGGAGATTGGTCCCACGCCCAAAGAGCCAGCAGGGAAAAATATGCCTTGTTCTAAAGCTCTTTGGGAACCGCTTGCGTAGCCCCACACACCTGGGGGCTGCAGGCTTTCCTGCTGCCTTCAGCCTCAAAACCACCCTTTCCCACTTGGCCCCGCGCCAGGCACAAAAATGGCCATATGTCTGGAGACTGGTCCCACGCCCAAAGAGCCAGCAGGGAAAACTATGCCTTGTTCTAAAGCTCTTTGGGAACGGCTTGCGTAGCCCCACAGACCTGGGGGCTGCAGGCTTTCCTGCTGCCTTCAGCCTCAAAACCTCCATTTCCCACGTGGCCCCGCGCGAGGCCCAAAAACGGCCATATGTCTGGAGGTTGGACCCACGCGCAAAGAGCCAGCAGGGAAAACTATGCCTTGTACTAAAGCTCTTTGGGAACCGCTTGCGTAGCACCACAGACCTGCGGGCTGCAGACTTTCCTGCTGCCTTCAGCCTCAAAACCACCCTTTCCCACTTGGCGACGCGCCAGGCACAAAAATGGCCATATGTCTGGAGACTGGTCCCACGCCCAAAGAGCCAGCAGGGAAAACTATGCCTTGTTGTAAAGCTCTTTGGGAACCGCTTGCGTAGACCCACACACCTGGGGGCTGCAGGCTTTCCTGCTGCCTTCAGCCTCAAAACCTCCATTTCCCACGTGGCCCCGCGCCAGGCACAAAAACGGCCATATGTCTGGAGATTGGTCCCACGCCCAAAGAGCCAGCAGGGAAAACTATGCCTTGTACTAAAGCTCTTTGGGAACCGCTTGCGTAGCCCCACACACCTGGGGGCTGCAGGCTTTCCTGCTGCCTTCAGCCTCAAAACCACCCTTTCCCACATGTCCCAGCGCCAGGCACAAAAATGGCCATATGTCTGGAGACTGGTCCCACGCTCAAAGAGCCAGCAGGGAAAACTATGCCTTGTTCTAAAGCTCTTTGGGAACCGCTTGCGTAGCCCCACAGACCTGCGGGCTGCAGGCTTTCCTGCTGCCTTCAGCCTCAAAACCACCCTTTCCCACTTGGCCCCGTGCCAGGCACGAAAATGGCCATATGTCTGGAGACTGGTCCCTTTCCCAAAGAGCCAGCAGGGGAAACTATGCCTTGTTCTAAAGCTCTTTGGGAACCGCATGCGTAGCCCCACAGACCTGGGGGCTGCAGGCTTTCCTGCTGCCTTCAGCCTCAAAACCACCCTTTCCCACATGGCGTCGCGCCAGGCACAAAAATGGCCATATGTCTGGAGATTGGTCCCACGCCCAAAGAGCCAGCAGGGAAAAATATGCCTTGTTCTAAAGCTCTTTGGGAACCGCTTGCGTAGCCCCACAGGCCTGGGCCTGCAGGCTTTCCTGCTGCCTTCAGCCTCAAAACCACCCTTTCCCACTTGGCGCCGCGCCAGGCACAAAAATGGCCATATGTCTGGAGATTGGTCCCACGCCCAAAGAGCCAGCAGGGAAAACTATGCCTTGTTCTAAAGCTCTTTGGGAACGGCTTGCGTTGCCCCACAGACCTGGGGGCTGCAGGCTTTCCTGCTGCCTTCAGCCTCAAAACCACCCTTTGCCACTTGGCGCCGCACCAGGCACAAAAATGGCCATATGTCTGGAGATTGGTCCCACGCCCAAAGAGCCAGCAGGGAAAAATATGCCTTGTTCTAAAGCTCTTTGGGAACCGCTTGCGTAGCCCCACACACCTGGGGGCTGCAGGCTTTCCTGCTGCCTTCAGCCTCAAAACCACCCTTTCCCACTTGGCCCCGCGCCAGGCACAAAAATGGCCATATGTCTGGAGACTGGTCCCACGCCCAAAGAGCCAGCAGGGAAAACTATGCCTTGTACTAAAGCTCTTTGGGAACCGCTTGCGTAGCCCCACACACCTGGGGGCTGCAGGCTTTCCTGCTGCCTTCAGCCTCAATACCTCCATTTCCCACGTGGCCCCGCGCTAGGCACAAAAACGGCCATATGTCTGGAGGTTGGTCCCATGCCCAAAGAGCCAGCAGGGAAAACTATGCCTTGTACTAAAGCTCTTTGGGAACGGCTTGCGTAGCCCCACACACCTGGGGGCTGCAGGCTTTCCTGCTGCCTTCAGCCTCAAAACCACCCTTTCCCACATGTCCCAGCGCCAGGCACAAAAATGGACATATGTCTGGAGACTGGTCCCACGCTCAAAGAGCCAGCAGGGAAAACTATGCCTTGTTCTAAAGCTCTTTGGGAACGGCTTGCGTAGCCCCACACACCTGGGGGCTGCAGGCTTTCCTGCTGCCTTCAGCCTCAAAACCACCCTTTGCCACTTGGCGCCGCACCAGGCACAAAAATGGCCATATGTCTGGAGACTGGTCCCTTTCCCAAAGAGCCAGGAGGGAAAAATATGCCTTGTTCTAAAGCTCTTTGGGAACCGCTTGCGTAGCCCCACACACCTGGGGGTTGCAGGCTTTTCTCGCGCTTTCAGCCTCAAAACCACACTTTCCCTCATGGCATCACGCCAGGCACAAAAATGGCCATATGTCTGGAGACTGGTCCCACGCCCAAAGAGCCAGCAGGGAAAACTATGCCTTGTTCTAAAGCTCTTTGGGAACCGCTTGCGTAGCCCCACACACCTGGGGGCTGCAGGCTTTCCTGCTGCCTTCAGCCTCAAATCCACCCTTTCCCACTTGTCCCCGCGCCAGGCACAAAAATGGCCATATGTCTGGAGATTGGTCCCACGCCCAAAGAGCCAGCAGGGAAAAATATGCCATGTTCTAAAGCTCTTTGGGAACGGCTTGCGTAGCCCCACACACCTGGGGGCTGCAGGCTTTCCTGCTGCCTTCAGCCTCAAAACCACCCTTTCCCACTTGGCCCCGCGCCAGGCACAAAAATGGCCATATGTCTGGAGACTGGTCCCACGCCCAAAGAGCCAGCAGGGAAAACTATGCCTTGTTCTAAAGCTCTTTGGGAACGGCTTGCGTAGCCCCACAGACCTGGGGGCTGCAGGCTTTCCTGCTGCCTTAAGCCTCAAAAGCACCCTTTCCCACATGCCGTCACGCCAGGCACAAAAATGGCCATATGTCTGGAGATTGGTCCCACGCCCAAAGAGCCAGCAGGGAAAACTATGCCTTGTTCTAAAGCTCTTTGGGAACCGCTTGCATAGCCCCAGACACCTGGGGGCTGCAGGCTTTCCTGCTGTCTTCAGCCTCAAAACAACCCTTTCCCACTTGGCGCCGCGCCAGGCCCAAAAATGGCCATATGTCTAGAGATTGGTCCCACGCCGAAAGAGCCAGCAGGGAAAACTATGCCTTGTTCTAAAGCTCTTTGGGAACCGCTTGCATAGCCCCACACACCTGGGGGCTGCAGGCTTTCCTGCTGCCTTCAGCCTCAAAACCACCCTTTCCCACTTGGCGCCTCGCCAGGCCCAGAAAAGGCCATATGTCTGGAGATTGGTCCCACGCCCAAAGAGGCAGCAGGGAAAACTATGCCTTGTTCTAAAGCTCTTTGGGAACCGCTTCCGTAGCCCCACACACCTGGGGGCTGCAGGCTTTCCTGCTGCCTTTAGCCTCAAAACCACCCTTTTCTACTTGGCCCCGTGCCAGGCACAAAAATGGCCATATGTCTGGAGACTGGTCCCACGCCCAAAGAGCCAGCAGGGAAAACTATGCCTTGTTCTAAAGCTCTTTGGGAACCGCTTGCGTAGCCCCACATACCTGGGGGCTGCAGGCTTTTCTCGCGCTTTCAGCCTCAAAACCACACTTTCCCTCATGGCATCACGCCAGGCACAAAAATGGCCAGATGTCTGGAGACTGGTCCCACGCCCATAGAGCCAGCAGGGAAAACTATGCCTTGTTCTAAAGCTCTTTGGGAACCGCTTGCGTAGCACCACAGACCTGCGGGCTGCAGACTTTCCTGCTGCCTTCAGCCTCAAAACCACCCTTTCCCACTTGGCGCCTCGCCAGGCCCAAAAATGGCCATATGTCTGGAGACTGGTCCCACGCCCAAAGAGCCAGCAGGGAAAACTATGCCTTGTTGTAAAGCTCTTTGGGAACCGCTTGCGTAGCCCCACACACCTGGGGGCTGCAGGCTTTCCTGCTGCCTTCAGCCTCAAAACCTCCATTTCCCACGTGGCCCCGCGCCAGGCACAAAAACGGCCATATGTCTGGAGGTTGGTCCCACGCCCAAAGAGCCAGCAGGGAAAACTATGCCTTGTTGTAAAGCTCTTTGGGAACCGCTTCCGTAGCCCCACACACCTGGGGGCTGCAGGCTTTCCTGCTGCCTTCAGCCTCAAAACCACCCTTTCCCACATGTCCCAGCGCCAGGCACAAAAATGGACATATGTCTGGAGACTGGTCCCACGCTCAAAGAGCCAGCAGGGAAAACTATGCCTTGTTGTAAAGCTCTTTGGGAACCGCTTGCGTAGCCCCACACACCTGGGGGCTGCAGGCTTTCCTGCTGCCTTCAGCCTCAATACCTCCATTTCCCACGTGGCCCCGCGCTAGGCACAAAAACGGCCATATGTCTGGAGGTTGGTCCCATGCCCAAAGAGCCAGCAGGGAAAACTATGCCTTGTACTAAAGCTCTTTGGGAACCGCTTCCGTAGCCCCACACACCTGGGGGCTGCAGGCTTTCCTGCTGCCTTCAGCCTCAAAACCACCCTTTCCCACATGTCCCAGCGCCAGGCACAAAAATGGACATATGTCTGGAGACTGGTCCCACGCTCAAAGAGCCAGCAGGGAAAACTATGCCTTGTTCTAAAGCTCTTTGGGAACCGCTTGCATAGCCCCACAGACCTGGGGGCTGCAGGCTTTCCTGCTGCCTTCAGCCTCAAAACCACCCTTTCCCACTTGGCCCCGTGCCAGGCACGAAAATGGCCATATGTCTGGAGACTGGTCCCTTTCCCAAAGAGCCAGGAGGGAAAACTATGCCTTGTTCTAAAGCTCTTTGGGAACCGCTTGCGTGGCCCCACAGACCTGGGGGCTGCAGTCTTTCCTGCTGCCTTCAGCCTCAAAACCACCCTTTCCCACTTGGCGCCGCGCTAGGTCCAGAAAAGGCCATATGTCTGGAGATTGGTCCCACGCCCAAAGAGCCAGCAGGGAAAACTATGCCTTGTTCTAAAGCTCTTTGGGAACGGCTTGCGTAGCCCCACAGACCTGGGGGCTGCAGGCTTTCCTGCTGCCTTCAGCCTCAAAACCACCCTTTGCCACTTGGCGCCGCACCAGGCACAAAAATGGCCATATGTCTGGAGACTGGTCCCTTTCCCAAAGAGCCAGGAGGGAAAAATATGCCTTGTTCTAAAGCTCTTTGGGAACCGCTTGCGTAGCCCCACACACCTGGGGGTTGCAGGCTTTTCTCGCGCTTTCAGCCTCAAAACCACACTTTCCCTCATGGCATCACGCCAGGCACAAAAATGGCCATATGTCTGGAGACTGGTCCCACGCCCAAAGAGCCAGCAGGGAAAACTATGCCTTGTTCTAAAGCTCTTTGGGAACCGCTTGCGTAGCCCCACACACCTGGGGGCTGCAGGCTTTCCTGCTGCCTTCAGCCTCAAATCCACCCTTTCCCACTTGTCCCCGCGCCAGGCACAAAAATGGCCATATGTCTGGAGATTGGTCCCACGCCCAAAGAACCAGCAGGGAAAAATATGCCATGTTCTAAAGCTCTTTGGGAACGGCTTGCGTAGCCCCACACACCTGGGGGCTGCAGGCTTTCCTGCTGCCTTCAGCCTCAAAACCACCCTTTCCCACTTGGCCCCGCGCCAGGCACAAAAATGGCCATATGTCTGGAGACTGGTCCCACGCCCAAAGAGCCAGCAGGGAAAACTATGCCTTGTTCTAAAGCTCTTTGGGAACGGCTTGCGTAGCCCCACAGACCTGGGGGCTGCAGGCTTTCCTGCTGCCTTAAGCCTCAAAAGCACCCTTTCCCACATGCCGTCACGCCAGGCACAAAAATGGCCATATGTCTGGAGATTGGTCCCACGCCCAAAGAGCCAGCAGGGAAAACTATGCCTTGTTCTAAAGCTCTTTGGGAACCGCTTGCATAGCCCCAGACACCTGGGGGCTGCAGGCTTTCCTGCTGTCTTCAGCCTCAAAACAACCCTTTCCCACTTGGCGCCGCGCCAGGCCCAAAAATGGCCATATGTCTAGAGATTGGTCCCACGCCGAAAGAGCCAGCAGGGAAAACTATGCCTTGTTCTAAAGCTCTTTGGGAACCGCTTGCATAGCCCCACACACCTGGGGGCTGCAGGCTTTCCTGCTGCCTTCAGCCTCAAAACCACCCTTTCCCACTTGGCGCCTCGCCAGGCCCAGAAAAGGCCATATGTCTGGAGATTGGTCCCACGCCCAAAGAGGCAGCAGGGAAAACTATGCCTTGTTCTAAAGCTCTTTGGGAACCGCTTCCGTAGCCCCACACACCTGGGGGCTGCAGGCTTTCCTGCTGCCTTTAGCCTCAAAACCACCCTTTCCCACTTGGCCCCGTGCCAGGCACAAAAATGGCCATATGTCTGGAGACTGGTCCCACGCCCAAAGAGCCAGCAGGGAAAACTATGCCTTGTTCTAAAGCTCTTTGGGAACCGCTTGCGTGGCCCCACAGACCTGGGGGCTGCAGGCTTTTCTCGCGCTTTCAGCCTCAAAACCACACTTTCCCTCATGGCATCACGCCAGGCACAAAAATGGCCAGATGTCTGGAGACTGGTCCCTTTCCCAAAGAGCCAGCAGGGAAAACTATGCCTTGTTCTAAAGCTCTTTGGGAACCGCTTTCGTAGCACCACAGACCTGCGGGCTGCAGACTTTCCTGCTGCCTTCAGCCTCAAAACCACCCTTTCCCACTTGGCGCCTCGCCAGGCCCAAAAATGGCCATATGTCTGGAGACTGGTCCCACGCCCAAAGAGCCAGCAGGGAAAACTATGCCTTGTTGTAAAGCTCTTTGGGAACCGCTTGCGTAGCCCCACACACCTGGGGGCTGCAGGCTTTCCTGCTGCCTTCAGCCTCAAAACCTCCATTTCCCACGTGGCCCCGCGCCAGGCACAAAAACGGCCATATGTCTGGAGGTTGGTCCCACGCCCAAAGAGCCAGCAGGGAAAACTATGCCTTGTTGTAAAGCTCTTTGGGAACCGCTTCCGTAGCCCCACACACCTGGGGGCTGCAGGCTTTCCTGCTGCCTTCAGCCTCAAAACCACCCTTTCCCACATGTCCCAGCGCCAGGCACAAAAATGGACATATGTCTGGAGACTGGTCCCACGCTCAAAGAGCCAGCAGGGAAAACTATGCCTTGTTCTAAAGCTCTTTGGGAACCGCTTGCATAGCCCCACAGACCTGCGGGCTGCAGGCTTTCCTGCTGCCTTCAGCCTCAAAACCACCCTTTCCCACTTGGCCCCGCGCCAGGCACAAAAATGGCCATATGTCTGGAGACTGGTCCCACGCCCAAAGAGCCAGCAGGGAAAACTATGCCTTGTTCTAAAGCTCTTTGGGAACGGCTTGCGTAGCCCCACAGACCTGGGGGCTGCAGGCTTTCCTGCTGCCTTAAGCCTCAAAAGCACCCTTTCCCACATGCCGTCACGCCAGGCACAAAAATGGCCATATGTCTGGAGATTGGTCCCACGCCCAAAGAGCCAGCAGGGAAAACTATGCCTTGTTCTAAAGCTCTTTGGGAACCGCTTGCATAGCCCCAGACACCTGGGGGCTGCAGGCTTTCCTGCTGTCTTCAGCCTCAAAACAACCCTTTCCCACTTGGCGCCGCGCCAGGCCCAAAAATGGCCATATGTCTAGAGATTGGTCCCACGCCGAAAGAGCCAGCAGGGAAAACTATGCCTTGTTCTAAAGCTCTTTGGGAACCGCTTGCATAGCCCCACACACCTGGGGGCTGCAGGCTTTCCTGCTGCCTTCAGCCTCAAAACCACCCTTTCCCACTTGGCGCCTCGCCAGGCCCAGAAAAGGCCATATGTCTGGAGATTGGTCCCACGCCCAAAGAGGCAGCAGGGAAAACTATGCCTTGTTCTAAAGCTCTTTGGGAACCGCTTCCGTAGCCCCACACACCTGGGGGCTGCAGGCTTTCCTGCTGCCTTTAGCCTCAAAACCACCCTTTCCCACTTGGCCCCGTGCCAGGCACAAAAATGGCCATATGTCTGGAGACTGGTCCCACGCCCAAAGAGCCAGCAGGGAAAACTATGCCTTGTTCTAAAGCTCTTTGGGAACCGCTTGCGTGGCCCCACAGACCTGGGGGCTGCAGGCTTTTCTCGCGCTTTCAGCCTCAAAACCACACTTTCCCTCATGGCATCACGCCAGGCACAAAAATGGCCAGATGTCTGGAGACTGGTCCCTTTCCCAAAGAGCCAGCAGGGAAAACTATGCCTTGTTCTAAAGCTCTTTGGGAACCGCTTTCGTAGCACCACAGACCTGCGGGCTGCAGACTTTCCTGCTGCCTTCAGCCTCAAAACCACCCTTTCCCACTTGGCGCCTCGCCAGGCCCAAAAATGGCCATATGTCTGGAGACTGGTCCCACGCCCAAAGAGCCAGCAGGGAAAACTATGCCTTGTTGTAAAGCTCTTTGGGAACCGCTTGCGTAGCCCCACACACCTGGGGGCTGCAGGCTTTCCTGCTGCCTTCAGCCTCAAAACCTCCATTTCCCACGTGGCCCCGCGCCAGGCACAAAAACGGCCATATGTCTGGAGGTTGGTCCCACGCCCAAAGAGCCAGCAGGGAAAACTATGCCTTGTTGTAAAGCTCTTTGGGAACCGCTTCCGTAGCCCCACACACCTGGGGGCTGCAGGCTTTCCTGCTGCCTTCAGCCTCAAAACCACCCTTTCCCACATGTCCCAGCGCCAGGCACAAAAATGGACATATGTCTGGAGACTGGTCCCACGCTCAAAGAGCCAGCAGGGAAAACTATGCCTTGTTCTAAAGCTCTTTGGGAACCGCTTGCATAGCCCCACAGACCTGCGGGCTGCAGGCTTTCCTGCTGCCTTCAGCCTCAAAACCACCCTTTCCCACTTGGCCCCGTGCCAGGCACGAAAATGGCCATATGTCTGGAGATTGGTCCGACGCCCAAAGAGCCAGCAGGGAAAACTATGCCTTGTTCTAAAGCTCTTTGGGAATGGCTTGCGTAGTCCCGCAGACCTGGGGGCTGCAGGCTTTCCTGCTGCCTTCAGCCTCAAAACCACCCTTTCCCACTTGGCCCCGCGCCAGGCACAAAAACGGCCATATCTCTGGAGGTTGGACCCACGCCCAAAGAGCCAGCAGGGAAAACTATGCCTTGTACTAAAGCTCTTTGGGAACCGCTTGCGTAGCACCACAGACCTGCGGGCTGCAGACTTTCCTGCTGCCTTCAGCCTCAAAACCACCCTTTCCCACTTGGCCCCGCGCCAGGCACAAAAATGGCCATATGTCTGGAGACTGGTCCCACGCCCAAAGAGCCAGCAGGGAAAACTATGCCTTGTTGTAAAGCTCTTTGGGAACCGCTTGCGTAGCCCCACACACCTGGGGGCTGCAGGCTTTCCTGCTGCCTTCAGCCTCAAAACCACCCTTTCCCACTTGGCCCCGTGCCAGGCACGAAAATGGCCATATGTCTGGAGACTGGTCCCTTTCCCAAAGAGCCAGCAGGGAAAACTATGCCTTGTTCTAAAGCTCTTTGGGAACCGCTTGCGTGGCCCCACAGACCTGGGGGCTGCAGTCTTTCCTGCTGCCTTCAGCCTCAAAACCACCCTTTCCCACTTGGCGCCGCGCTAGGTCCAGAAAAGGCCATATGTCTGGAGATTGGTCCCACGCCCAAAGAGCCAGCAGGGAAAACTATGCCTTGTTGTAAAGCTCTTTGGGAACGGCTTGCGTAGCCCCACAGACCTGGGGGCTGCAGGCTTTCCTGCTGCCTTCAGCCTCAAAACCACCCTTTGCCACTTGGCGCCGCACCAGGCACAAAAATGGCCATATGTCTGGAGACTGGTCCCTTTCCCAAAGAGCCAGGAGGGAAAACTATGCCTTGTTCTAAAGCTCTTTGGGAACCGCTTGCGTAGCCCCACACACCTGGGGGTTGCAGGCTTTTCTGGCACCTTCAGCCTCAAAACCACACTTTCCCTCATGGCATCACGCCAGGCACAAAAATGGCCATATGTCTGGAGACTGGTCCCACGCCCAAAGAGCCAGCAGGGAAAACTATGCCTTGTTCTAAAGCTCTTTGGGAACCGCTTGCGTAGCCCCACACACCTGGGGGCTGCAGGCTTTCCTGCTGCCTTCAGCCTCAAAACCACCCTTTCCCACTTGGCCCCGCGCCAGGCACAAAAATGGCCATATGTCTGGAGATTGGTCCCACGCCCAAAGAGCCAGCAGGGAAAAATATGCCTTGTTCTAAAGCTCTTTGGGAACGGCTTGCGTAGCCCCACACACCTGGGGGCTGCAGGCTTTCCTGCTGCCTTCAGCCTCAAAACCACCCTTTCCCACTTGGCCCCGCGCCAGGCAGAAAAATGGCCATATGTCTGGAGACTGGTCCCACGCCCAAAGAGCCAGCAGGGAAAAATATGCCTTGTTCTAAAGCTCTTTGGGAACGGCTTGCGTAGCCCCACAGACCTGGGGGCTGCAGGCTTTCCTGCTGCCTTCAGCCTCAAAACCACCCTTTCCCACTTGGCCCCGTGCCAGGCACAAAAATGGCCATATGTCTGGAGATTGGTCCCACGCCCAAAGAGCCAGCAGGGAAAACTATGCCTTGTTCTAAAGCTCTTTGGGAACCGCTTGCATAGCCCCAGACACCTGGGGGCTGCAGGCTTTCCTGCTGTCTTCAGCCTCAAAACAACCCTTTCCCACTTGGCGCCGCGCCAGGCCCAAAAATGGCCATATGTCTAGAGATTGGTCCCACGCCGAAAGAGCCAGCAGGGAAAACTATGCCTTGTTCTAAAGCTCTTTGGGAACCGCTTGCATAGCCCCACACACCTGGGGGCTGCAGGCTTTGCTGCTGCCTTCAGCCTCAAAACCACCCTTTCCCACTTGGCGCCGCGCCAGGCCCAGAAAAGGCCATATGTCTGGAGATTGGTCCCACGCCAAAGAGCCAGCAGGGAAAACTATGCCTTGTTCTAAAGCTCTTTGGGAACCGCTTCCGTAGCCCCACACACCTGGGGGCTGCAGGCTTTCCTGCTGCCTTTAGCCTCAAAACCACCCTTTCCCACTTGGCCCCGCGCCAGGCACAAAAATGGCCATATGTCTGGAGACTGGTCCCTTTCCCAAAGAGCCAGGAGGGAAAACTATGCCTTGTTCTAAAGCTCTTTGGGAACCGCTTGCGTAGCCCCACACACCTGGGGGCTGCAGGCTTTCCTGCTGCCTTCAGCCTCAAAACCTCCATTTCCCACGTGGCCCCGCGCCAGGCACAAAAACGGCCATATCTCTGGAGGTTGGACCCACGCCCAAAGAGCCAGCAGGGAAAACTATGCCTTGTACTAAAGCTCTTTTGGAACCGCTTGCGTAGCACCACAGACCTGCGGGCTGCAGACTTTCCTGCTGCCTTCAGCCTCAAAACCACCCTTTCCCACTTGGCCCCGCGCCAGGCACAAAAATGGCCATATGTCTGGAGACTGGTCCCACGCCCAAAGAGCCAGCAGGGAAAAATATGCCATGTTCTAAAGCTCTTTGGGAACGGCTTGCGTAGCCCCACACACCTGGGGGCTGCAGGCTTCCCTGCTGCCTTCAGCCTCAAAACCACCCTTTCCCACTTGGCACCGCGCCAGGCACAAAAATGGCCATATGTCTGGAGACTGGTCCCACGCCCAAAGAGCCAGCAGGGAAAACTATGCCTTGTTCTAAAGCTCTTTGGGAACCGCTTGCGTAGCCCCACAGACCTGGGGGCTGCAGGCTTTCCTGCTGCCTTAAGCCTCAAAAGCACCCTTTCCCACATGCCGTCACGCCAGGCACAAAAATGGCCATATGTCTGGAGATTGGTCCCACGCCCAAAGAGCCAGCAGGGAAAACTATGCCTTGTTCTAAAGCTCTTTGGGAACCGCTTGCATAGCCCCAGACACCTGGGGGCTGCAGGCTTTCCTGCTGTCTTCAGCCTCAAAACAACCCTTTCCCACTTGGCGCCGCGCCAGGCCCAAAAATGGCCATATGTCTAGAGATTGGTCCCACGCCGAAAGAGCCAGCAGGGAAAACTATGCCTTGTTCTAAAGCTCTTTGGGAACCGCTTGCGTAGCCCCACACACCTGGGGGCTGCAGGCTTTCCTGCTGCCTTCAGCCTCAAAACCACCCTTTCCCACTTGGCGCCTCGCCAGGCCCAGAAAAGGCCATATGTCTGGAGATTGGTCCCACGCCCAAAGAGCCAGCAGGGAAAACTGTGCCTTGTTCTAAAGCTCTTTGGGAACCGCTTGCGTAGCCCCACACACCTGGGGGCTGCAGGCTTTCCTGCTGCCTTCAGCCTCAAAACCACCCTTTCCCACTTGGCCCCGTGCCAGGCACAAAAATGGCCATATGTCTGGAGACTGGTCCCACGCCCAAAGAGCCAGCAGGGAAAACTATGCCTTGTTCTAAAGCTCTTTGGGAACCGCTTGCGTAGCCCCACACACCTGGGGGCTGCAGGCTTTTCTCGCGCTTTCAGCCTCAAAACCACACTTTCCCTCATGGCATCACGCCAGGCACAAAAATGGCCAGATGTCTGGAGACTGGTCCCACGCCCATAGAGCCAGCAGGGAAAACTATGCCTTGTTCTAAAGCTCTTTGGGAACCGCTTGCGTAGCACCACAGACCAGCGGGCTGCAGACTTTCCTGCTGCCTTCAGCCTCAAAACCACCCTTTCCCACTTGGCGCCTCGCCAGGCCCAAAAATGGCCATATGTCTGGAGACTGGTCCCACGCCCAAAGAGCCAGCAGGGAAAACTATGCCTTGTTGTAAAGCTCTTTGGGAACCGCTTGCGTACCCCCACACACCTGGGGGCTGCAGGCTTTCCTGCTGCCTTCAGCCTCAAAACCTCCATTTCCCACGTGGCCCCGCGCCAGGCACAAAAACGGCCATATGTCTGGAGGTTGGTCCCACGCCCAAAGAGCCAGCAGGGAAAACTATGCCTTGTTCTAAAGCTCTTTGGGAACCGCTTCCGTAGCCCCACACACCTGGGGGCTGCAGGCTTTCCTGCTGCCTTCAGCCTCAAAACCACCCTTTCCCACATGTCCCAGCGCCAGGCACAAAAATGGACATATGTCTGGAGACTGGTCCCACGCTCAAAGAGCCAGCAGGGAAAACTATGCCTTGTTGTAAAGCTCTTTGGGAACCGCTTGCGTAGCCCCACACACCTGGGGGCTGCAGGCTTTCCTGCTGCCTTCAGCCTCAATACCTCCATTTCCCACGTGGCCCCGCGCTAGGCACAAAAACGGCCATATGTCTGGAGGTTGGTCCCATGCCCAAAGAGCCAGCAGGGAAAACTATGCCTTGTACTAAAGCTCTTTGGGAACCGCTTCCGTAGCCCCACACACCTGGGGGCTGCAGGCTTTCCTGCTGCCTTCAGCCTCAAAACCACCCTTTCCCACATGTCCCAGCGCCAGGCACAAAAATGGACATATGTCTGGAGACTGGTCCCACGCTCAAAGAGCCAGCAGGGAAAACTATGCCTTGTTCTAAAGCTCTTTGGGAACCGCTTGCATAGCCCCACAGACCTGCGGGCTGCAGGCTTTCCTGCTGCCTTCAGCCTCAAAACCACCCTTTCCCACTTGGCCCCGTGCCAGGCACGAAAATGGCCATATGTCTGGAGACTGGTCCCTTTCCCAAAGAGCCAGGAGGGAAAACTATGCCTTGTTCTAAAGCTCTTTGGGAACCGCTTGCGTGGCCCCACAGACCTGGGGGCTGCAGTCTTTCCTGCTGCCTTCAGCCTCAAAACCACCCTTTCCCACTTGGCGCCGCGCTAGGTCCAGAAAAGGCCATATGTCTGGAGATTGGTCCCACGCCCAAAGAGCCAGCAGGGAAAACTATGCCTTGTTCTAAAGCTCTTTGGGAACGGCTTGCGTAGCCCCACAGACCTGGGGGCTGCAGGCTTTCCTGCTGCCTTCAGCCTCAAAACCACCCTTTGCCACTTGGCGCCGCACCAGGCACAAAAATGGCCATATGTCTGGAGACTGGTCCCTTTCCCAAAGAGCCAGGAGGGAAAAATATGCCTTGTTCTAAAGCTCTTTGGGAACCGCTTGCGTAGCCCCACACACCTGGGGGTTGCAGGCTTTTCTCGCGCTTTCAGCCTCAAAACCACACTTTCCCTCATGGCATCACGCCAGGCACAAAAATGGCCATATGTCTGGAGACTGGTCCCACGCCCAAAGAGCCAGCAGGGAAAACTATGCCTTGTTCTAAAGCTCTTTGGGAACCGCTTGCGTAGCCCCACACACCTGGGGGCTGCAGGCTTTCCTGCTGCCTTCAGCCTCAAATCCACCCTTTCCCACTTGTCCCCGCGCCAGGCACAAAAATGGCCATATGTCTGGAGATTGGTCCCACGCCCAAAGAACCAGCAGGGAAAAATATGCCATGTTCTAAAGCTCTTTGGGAACGGCTTGCGTAGCCCCACACACCTGGGGTCTGCAGGCTTTCCTGCTGCCTTCAGCCTCAAAACCACCCTTTCCCACTTGGCCCCGCGCCAGGCACAAAAATGGCCATATGTCTGGAGACTGGTCCCACGCCCAAAGAGCCAGCAGGGAAAACTATGCCTTGTTCTAAAGCTCTTTGGGAACGGCTTGCGTAGCCCCACAGACCTGGGGGCTGCAGGCTTTCCTGCTGCCTTAAGCCTCAAAAGCACCCTTTCCCACATGCCGTCACGCCAGGCACAAAAATGGCCATATGTCTGGAGATTGGTCCCACGCCCAAAGAGCCAGCAGGGAAAACTATGCCTTGTTCTAAAGCTCTTTGGGAACCGCTTGCATAGCCCCAGACACCTGGGGGCTGCAGGCTTTCCTGCTGTCTTCAGCCTCAAAAAAACCCTTTCCCACTTGGCGCCGCGCCAGGCCCAAAAATGGCCATATGTCTAGAGATTGGTCCCACGCCGAAAGAGCCAGCAGGGAAAACTATGCCTTGTTCTAAAGCTCTTTGGGAACCGCTTGCATAGCCCCACACACCTGGGGGCTGCAGGCTTTCCTGCTGCCTTCAGCCTCAAAACCACCCTTTCCCACTTGGCGCCTCGCCAGGCCCAGAAAAGGCCATATGTCTGGAGATTGG
Organism: Chroicocephalus ridibundus; assembly: GCF_963924245.1. NCBI lineage: Eukaryota > Metazoa > Chordata > Aves > Charadriiformes > Laridae > Chroicocephalus > Chroicocephalus ridibundus. Next base: position 63,451 of record NW_026961632.1, read on the forward strand.
TCCCACGCCCAAAGAGGCAGCAGGGAAAACTATGCCTTGTTCTAAAGCTCTTTGGGAACCGCTTCCGTAGCCCCACACACCTGGGGGCTGCAGGCTTTCCTGCTGCCTTTAGCCTCAAAACCACCCTTTCCCACTTGGCCCCGTGCCAGGCACAAAAATGGCCATATGTCTGGAGACTGGTCCCACGCCCAAAGAGCCAGCAGGGAAAACTATGCCTTGTTCTAAAGCTCTTTGGGAACCGCTTGCGTGGCCCCACAGACCTGGGGGCTGCAGGCTTTTCTCGCGCTTTCAGCCTCAAAACCACACTTTCCCTCATGGCATCACGCCAGGCACAAAAATGGCCAGATGTCTGGAGACTGGTCCCTTTCCCAAAGAGCCAGCAGGGAAAACTATGCCTTGTTCTAAAGCTCTTTGGGAACCGCTTGCGTAGCACCACAGACCTGCGGGCTGCAGACTTTCCTGCTGCCTTCAGCCTCAAAACCACCCTTTCCCACTTGGCGCCTCGCCAGGCCCAAAAATGGCCATATGTCTGGAGACTGGTCCCACGCCCAAAGAGCCAGCAGGGAAAACTATGCCTTGTTGTAAAGCTCTTTGGGAACCGCTTGCGTAGCCCCACACACCTGGGGGCTGCAGGCTTTCCTGCTGCCTTCAGCCTCAAAACCTCCATTTCCCACGTGGCCCCGCGCCAGGCACAAAAACGGCCATATGTCTGGAGGTTGGTCCCACGCCCAAAGAGCCAGCAGGGAAAACTATGCCTTGTTGTAAAGCTCTTTGGGAACCGCTTCCGTAGCCCCACACACCTGGGGGCTGCAGGCTTTCCTGCTGCCTTCAGCCTCAAAACCACCCTTTCCCACATGTCCCAGCGCCAGGCACAAAAATGGCCATATGTCTGGAGACTGGTCCCACGCTCAAAGAGCCAGCAGGGAAAACTATGCCTTGTTCTAAAGCTCTTTGGGAACCGCTTGCATAGCCCCACAGACCTGCGGGCTGCAGGCTTTCCTGCTGCCTTCAGCCTCAAAACCACCCTTTCCCACTTGGCCCCGTGCCAGGCACGAAAATGGCCATATGTCTGGAGATTGGTCCCACGCCCAAAGAGCCAGCAGGGAAAACTATGCCTTGTTCTAAAGCTCTTTGGGAATGGCTTGCGTAGTCCCGCAGACCTGGGGGCTGCAGGCTTTCCTGCTGCCTTCAGCCTCAAAACCACCCTTTCCCACTTGGCTTCGCGCCAGGCACAAAAATGGCCATATGTCTGGAGACTGGTCCCACGCCCAAAGAGCCAGCAGGGAAAAATATGCCTTGTTGTAAAGCTCTTTGGGAACCGCTTGCGTAGCCCCACACACCTGGGGGCTGCAGGCTTTCCTGCTGCCTTCAGCCTCAAAACCTCCATTTCCCACGTGGCCCCGCGCCAGGCACAAAAACGGCCATATCTCTGGAGGTTGGACCCACGCCCAAAGAGCCAGCAGGGAAAACTATGCCTTGTACTAAAGCTCTTTGGGAACCGCTTGCGTAGCACCACAGACCTGCGGGCTGCAGACTTTCCTGCTGCCTTCAGCCTCAAAACCACCCTTTCCCACTTGGCCCCGCGCCAGGCACAAAAATGGCCATATGTCTGGAGACTGGTCCCACGCCCAAAGAGCCAGCAGGGAAAACTATGCCTTGTTGTTAAGCTCTTTGGGAACCGCTTGCGTAGCCCCACACACCTGGGGGCTGCAGGCTTTCCTGCTGCCTTCAGCCTCAAAACCACCCTTTCCCACTTGGCCCCGTGCCAGGCACGAAAATGGCCATATGTCTGGAGACTGGTCCCTTTCCCAAAGAGCCAGCAGGGAAAACTATGCCTTGTTCTAAAGCTCTTTGGGAACCGCTTGCGTGGCCCCACAGACCTGGGGGCTGCAGTCTTTCCTGCTGCCTTCAGCCTCAAAACCACCCTTTCCCACTTGGCGCCGCGCTAGGTCCAGAAAAGGCCATATGTCTGGAGATTGGTCCCACGCCCAAAGAGCCAGCAGGGAAAACTATGCCTTGTTCTAAAGCTCTTTGGGAACGGCTTGCGTAGCCCCACAGACCTGGGGGCTGCAGGCTTTCCTGCTGCCTTCAGCCTCAAAACCACCCTTTGCCACTTGGCGCCGCACCAGGCACAAAAATGGCCATATGTCTGGAGACTGGTCCCTTTCCCAAAGAGCCAGGAGGGAAAACTATGCCTTGTTCTAAAGCTCTTTGGGAACCGCTTGCGTAGCCCCACACACCTGGGGGTTGCAGGCTTTTCTGGCACCTTCAGCCTCAAAACCACACTTTCCCTCATGGCATCACGCCAGGCACAAAAATGGCCATATGTCTGGAGACTGGTCCCACGCCCAAAGAGCCAGCAGGGAAAACTATGCCTTGTTCTAAAGCTCTTTGGGAACCGCTTGCGTAGCCCCACACACCTGGGGGCTGCAGGCTTTCCTGCTGCCTTCAGCCTCAAAACCACCCTTTCCCACTTGGCCCCGCGCCAGGCACAAAAATGGCCATATGTCTGGAGATGGGTCCCACGCCCAAAGAGGCAGCAGGGAAAAATATGCCTTGTTCTAAAGCTCTTTGGGAACGGCTTGCGTAGCCCCACACACCTGGGGGCTGCAGGCTTTCCTGCTGCCTTCAGCCTCAAAACCACCCTTTCCCACTTGGCCCCGCGCCAGGCACAAAAATGGCCATATGTCTGGAGACTGGTCCCACGCCCAAAGAGCCAGCAGGGAAAAATATGCCTTGTTCTAAAGCTCTTTGGGAACGGCTTGCGTAGCCCCACAGACCTGGGGGCTGCAGGCTTTCCTGCTGCCTTCAGCCTCAAAACCACCCTTTCCCACTTGGCCCCGTGCCAGGCACAAAAATGGCCATATGTCTGGAGATTGGTCCCACGCCCAAAGAGCCAGCAGGGAAAACTATGCCTTGTTCTAAAGCTCTTTGGGAACCGCTTGCATAGCCCCAGACACCTGGGGGCTGCAGGCTTTCCTGCTGTCTTCAGCCTCAAAACAACCCTTTCCCACTTGGCGCCGCGCCAGGCCCAAAAATGGCCATATGTCTAGAGATTGGTCCCACGCCGAAAGAGCCAGCAGGGAAAACTATGCCTTGTTCTAAAGCTCTTTGGGAACCGCTTGCATAGCCCCACACACCTGGGGGCTGCAGGCTTTGCTGCTGCCTTCAGCCTCAAAACCACCCTTTCCCACTTGGCGCCGCGCCAGGCCCAGAAAAGGCCATATGTCTGGAGATTGGTCCCACGCCAAAGAGCCAGCAGGGAAAACTATGCCTTGTTCTAAAGCTCTTTGGGAACCGCTTCCGTAGCCCCACACACCTGGGGGCTGCAGGCTTTCCTGCTGCCTTTAGCCTCAAAACCACCCTTTCCCACTTGGCCCCGCGCCAGGCACAAAAATGGCCATATGTCTGGAGACTGGTCCCTTTCCCAAAGAGCCAGGAGGGAAAACTATGCCTTGTTCTAAAGCTCTTTGGGAACCGCTTGCGTAGCCCCACACACCTGGGGGCTGCAGGCTTTCCTGCTGCCTTCAGCCTCAAAACCTCCATTTCCCACGTGGCCCCGCGCCAGGCACAAAAACGGCCATATCTCTGGAGGTTGGACCCACGCCCAAAGAGCCAGCAGGGAAAACTATGCCTTGTACTAAAGCTCTTTTGGAACCGCTTGCGTAGCACCACAGACCTGCGGGCTGCAGACTTTCCTGCTGCCTTCAGCCTCAAAACCACCCTTTCCCACTTGGCCCCGCGCCAGGCACAAAAATGGCCATATGTCTGGAGACTGGTCCCACGCCCAAAGAGCCAGCAGGGAAAACTATGCCTTGTTGTAAAGCTCTTTGGGAACCGTTTGCGTAGCCCCACACACCTGGGGGCTGCAGGCTTTCCTGCTGCCTTCAGCCTCAAAACCACCCTTTCCCACATGTCCCAGCGCCAGGCACAAAAATGGCCATATGTCTGGAGACTGGTCCCATGCTCAAAGAGCCAGCAGGGAAAACTATGCCTTGTTCTAAAGCTCTTTGGGAACCGCTTGCATAGCCCCACAGACCTGCGGGCTGCAGGCTTTCCTGCTGCCTTCAGCCTCAAAACCACCCTTTCCCACTTGGCCCCGCGCCAGGCACAAAAATGGCCATATGTCTGGAGACTGGTCCCTTTCCCAAAGAGCCAGGAGGGAAAACTATGCCTTGTTCTAAAGCTCTTTGGGAACCGCTTGCGTAGCCCCACACACCTGGGGGCTGCAGGCTTTCCTGCTGCCTTCAGCCTCAAAACCTCCATTTCCCACGTGGCCCCGCGCCAGGCACAAAAACGGCCATATCTCTGGAGGTTGGACCCACGCCCAAAGAGCCAGCAGGGAAAACTATGCCTTGTACTAAAGCTCTTTTGGAACCGCTTGCGTAGCACCACAGACCTGCGGGCTGCAGACTTTCCTGCTGCCTTCAGCCTCAAAACCACCCTTTCCCACTTGGCCCCGCGCCAGGCACAAAAATGGCCATATGTCTGGAGACTGGTCCCACGCCCAAAGAGCCAGCAGGGAAAACTATGCCTTGTTGTAAAGCTCTTTGGGAACCGTTTGCGTAGCCCCACACACCTGGGGGCTGCAGGCTTTGCTGCTGCCTTCAGCCTCAAAACCACCCTTTCCCACATGTCCCAGCGCCAGGCACAAAAATGGCCATATGTCTGGAGACTGGTCCCTTTCCCAAAGAGCCAGGAGGGAAAACTATGCCTTGTTCTAAAGCTCTTTGGGAACCGCTTGCGTAGCCCCACACACCTGGGGGTTGCAGGCTTTTCTCGCGCTTTCAGCCTCAAAACCACACTTTCCCTCATGGCATCACGCCAGGCACAAAAATGGCCATATGTCTGGAGACTGGTCCCACGCCCAAAGAGCCAGCAGGGAAAACTATGCCTTGTTCTAAAGCTCTTTGGGAACGGCTTGCGTAGCCCCACAGACCTGGGGGCTGCAGGCTTTCCTGCTGCCTTAAGCCTCAAAAGCACCCTTTCCCACATGCCGTCACGCCAGGCACAAAAATGGCAATATGTCTGGAGATTGGTCCCACGCCCAAAGAGCCAGCAGGGAAAAATATGCCTTGTTCTAAAGCTCTTTGGGAACCGCTTGCATAGCCCCAGACACCTGGGGGCTGCAGGCTTTCCTGCTGTCTTCAGCCTTAAAACAACCCTTTCCCACTTGGCGCCGCGCCAGGCCCAAAAATGGCCATATGTCTAGAGATTGGTGCCACGCCGAAAGAGCCAGCAGGGAAAACTATGCCTTGTTCTAAAGCTCTTTGGGAACAGCTTGCGTAGCCCCACACACCTGGGGGCTGCAGGCTTTCCTGCTGCCTTCAGCCTCAAAACCTCCATTTCCCACGTGGCCCCGCGCCAGGCACAAAAACGGCCATATGTCTGGAGGTTGGTCGCACGCCCAAAGAGCCAGCAGGGAAAACTGTGTCTTGTACTAAAGCTCTTTGGGAACCGCTTGCGTAGCCCCACAGACCTGGGGGCTGCAGGCTTTCCTGCTGCCTTCAGCCTCAAAACCACCCTTTCCCACATGTCCCAGCGCCAGGCACAAAAATGGAGATATGTCTGGAGACTGGTCCCACGCTCAAAGAGCCAGCAGGGAAAACTATGCCTTGTTCTAAAGCTCTTTGGGAACCGCTTGCGTAGCCCCACAGACCTGCGGGCTGCAGGCTTTCCTGCTGCCTTCAGCCTCAAAACCACCCTTTCCCACTTGGCCCCGTGCCAGGCACGAAAATGGCCATATGTCTGGAGACTGGTCCCACGCCCAAAGAGCCAGCAGGGAAAACTATGCCTTGTTCTAAAGCTCTTTGGGAACCGCTTGCGTGGCCCCACAGACCTGGGGGCTGCAGGCTTTCCTGCTGCCTTCAGCCTCAAAACCACCCTTTCCCACATGGCGTCGCGCCAGGCACAAAAATGGCCATATGTCTGGAGGTTGGTCCCACGCCCAAAGAGCCAGCAGGGAAAACTATGCCTTGTTCTAAAGCTCTTTGGGAACGGCTTGCGTAGCCCCACAGACCTGGGGGCTGCAGGCTTTCCTGCTGCCTTCAGCCTCAAAACCACCCTTTGCCACTTGGCGCCGCACCAGGCACAAAAATGGCCATATGTCTGGAGACTGGTCCCTTTCCCAAAGAGCCAGGAGGGAAAAATATGCCTTGTTCTAAAGCTCTTTGGGAACCGCTTGCGTAGCCCCACACACCTGGGGGTTGCAGGCTTTTCTCGCGCTTTCAGCCTCAAAACCACACTTTCCCTCATGGCATCACGCCAGGCACAAAAATGGCCATATGTCTGGAGACTGGTCCCACGCCCAAAGAGCCAGCAGGGAAAACTATGCCTTGTTCTAAAGCTCTTTGGGAACGGCTTGCGTAGCCCCACACACCTGGGGGCTGCAGGCTTTCCTGCTGCCTTCAGCCTCAAAACCACCCTTTCCCACTTGGCCCCGCGCCAGGCACAAAAATGGTAATATGTGTGGAGACTGGTCCCACGCCCAAAGAGCCAGCAGGGAAAACTATGCCTTGTTGTAAAGCTCTTTGGGAACCGCTTGCGTAGCCCCACACACCTGGGGGCTGCAGGATTTCCTGCTGCCTTCAGCCTCAAAACCTCCATTTTCCACGTGACCCCGCGCCAGGCACAAAAATGGCCATATGTCTGGAGGTTGGTCCACGCCGAAAGAGCCAGCAGGGAAAACTATGCCTTGTACTAAAGCTCTTTGGGAACGGCTTGCGTAGCCCCACACACCTGGGGGCTGCAGGCTTTCCTGCTGCCTTCAGCCTCAAATCCACCCTTTCCCACTTGGCCCCGCGTCAGGCACAAAAATGGCCATATGTCTGGAGATTGGTCCCACGCCCAAAGAGCCAGCAGGGAAAAATATGCCTTGTTCTAAAGCTCTTTGGGAACGGCTTGCGTAGCCACACACACCTGGGGGCTGCAGGCTTTCCTGCTGCCTTCAGCCTCAAAACCACCCTTTCCCACTTGGCCCCGCGCCAGGCACAAAAATGGCCATATGTCTGGAGACTGGTCCCACGCCCAAAGAGCCAGCAGGGAAAAATATGCCTTGTTCTAAAGCTCTTTGGGAACGGCTTGCGTAGCCCCACAGACCTGGGGGCTGCAGGCTTTCCTGCTGCCTTCAGCCTCAAAACCACCCTTTCCCACTTGGCCCCGTGCCAGGCACAAAAATGGCCATATGTCTAGAGATTGGTCCCACGCCCAAAGAGCCAGCAGGGAAAACTATGCCTTGTTCTAAAGCTCTTTGGGAACCGCTTGCATAGCCCCAGACACCTGGGGGCTGCAGGCTTTCCTGCTGTCTTCAGCCTCAAAACAACCCTTTCCCACTTGGCGCCGCGCCAGGCCCAAAAATGGCCATATGTCTAGAGATTGGTCCCACGCCGAAAGAGCCAGCAGGGAAAACTATGCCTTGTTCTAAAGCTCTTTGGGAACCGCTTGCATAGCCCCACACACCTGGGGGCTGCAGGCTTTGCTGCTGCCTTCAGCCTCAAAACCACCCTTTCCCACTTGGCGCCGCGCCAGGCCCAGAAAAGGCCATATGTCTGGAGATTGGTCCCACGCCCAAAGAGCCAGCAGGGAAAACTATGCCTTGTTCTAAAGCTCTTTGGGAACCGCTTCCGTAGCCCCACACACCTGGGGGCTGCAGGCTTTCCTGCTGCCTTTAGCCTCAAAACCACCCTTTCCCACTTGGCCCCGCGCCAGGCACAAAAATGGCCATATGTCTGGAGACTGGTCCCTTTCCCAAAGAGCCAGGAGGGAAAACTATGCCTTGTTCTAAAGCTCTTTGGGAACCGCTTGCGTAGCCCCACACACCTGGGGGCTGCAGGCTTTCCTGCTGCCTTCAGCCTCAAAACCTCCATTTCCCACGTGGCCCCGCGCCAGGCACAAAAACGGCCATATCTCTGGAGGTTGGACCCACGCCCAAAGAGCCAGCAGGGAAAACTATGCCTTGTACTAAAGCTCTTTTGGAACCGCTTGCGTAGCACCACAGACCTGCGGGCTGCAGACTTTCCTGCTGCCTTCAGCCTCAAAACCACCCTTTCCCACTTGGCCCCGCGCCAGGCACAAAAATGGCCATATGTCTGGAGACTGGTCCCACGCCCAAAGAGCCAGCAGGGAAAACTATGCCTTGTTGTAAAGCTCTTTGGGAACCGCTTGCGTAGCCCCACACACCTGGGGGCTGCAGGCTTTCCTGCTGCCTTCAGCCTCAAAACCACCCTTTCCCACATGTCCCAGCGCCAGGCACAAAAATGGACATATGTCTGGAGACTGGTCCCATGCTCAAAGAGCCAGCAGGGAAAACTATGCCTTGTTCTAAAGCTCTTTGGGAACCGCTTGCATAGCCCCACAGACCTGCGGGCTGCAGGCTTTCCTGCTGCCTTCAGCCTCAAAACCACCCTTTGCCACTTGGCGCCGCACCAGGCACAAAAATGGCCATATGTCTGGAGACTGGTCCCTTTCCCAAAGAGCCAGGAGGGAAAACTATGCCTTGTTCTAAAGCTCTTTGGGAACCGCTTGCGTAGCCCCACACACCTGGGGGTTGCAGGCTTTTCTCGCGCTTTCAGCCTCAAAACCACACTTTCCCTCATGGCATCACGCCAGGCACAAAAATGGCCATATGTCTGGAGACTGGTCCCACGCCCAAAGAGCCAGCAGGGAAAACTATGCCTTGTTCTAAAGCTCTTTGGGAACGGCTTGCGTAGCCCCACAGACCTGGGGGCTGCAGGCTTTCCTGCTGCCTTAAGCCTCAAAAGCACCCTTTCCCACATGCCGTCACGCCAGGCACAAAAATGGCAATATGTCTGGAGATTGGTCCCACGCCCAAAGAGCCAGCAGGGAAAAATATGCCTTGTTCTAAAGCTCTTTGGGAACCGCTTGCATAGCCCCAGACACCTGGGGGCTGCAGGCTTTCCTGCTGTCTTCAGCCTCAAAACAACCCTTTCCCACTTGGCGCCGCGCCAGGCCCAAAAATGGCCATATGTCTAGAGATTGGTGCCACGCCGAAAGAGCCAGCAGGGAAAACTATGCCTTGTTCTAAAGCTCTTTGGGAACCGCTTGCATAGCCCCACACACCTGGGGGCTGCAGGCTTTCCTGCTGCCTTCAGCCTCAAAACCACCCTTTCCCACTTGGCGCCGCGCCAGGCCCAGAAAAGGCCATATGTCTGGAGATTGGTCCCACGCCCAAAGAGCCAGCAGGGAAAACTATGCCTTGTTCTAAAGCTCTTTGGGAACCGCTTGCGTAGCACCACAGACCTGCGGGCTGCAGACTTTCCTGCTGCCTTCAGCCTCAAAACCACCCTTTCCCACTTGGCCCCGCGCCAGGCACAAAAATGGCCATATGTCTGGAGACTGGTCCCACGCCCAAAGAGCCAGCAGGGAAAACTATGCCTTGTTGTAAAGCTCTTTGGGAACAGCTTGCGTAGCCCCACACACCTGGGGGCTGCAGGCTTTCCTGCTGCCTTCAGCCTCAAAACCTCCATTTCCCACGTGGCCCCGCGCCAGGCACAAAAACGGCCATATGTCTGGAGGTTGGTCCCACGCCCAAAGAGCCAGCAGGGAAAACTGTGTCTTGTACTAAAGCTCTTTGGGAACCGCTTGCGTAGCCCCACAGACCTGGGGGCTGCAGGCTTTCCTGCTGCCTTCAGCCTCAAAACCACCCTTTCCCACATGTCCCAGCGCCAGGCACAAAAATGGACATATGTCTGGAGACTGGTCCCACGCTCAAAGAGCCAGCAGGGAAAACTATGCCTTGTTCTAAAGCTCTTTGGGAACCGCTTGCGTAGCCCCACAGACCTGCGGGCTGCAGGCTTTCCTGCTGCCTTCAGCCTCAAAACCACCCTTTCCCACTTGGCCCCGTGCCAGGCACGAAAATGGCCATATGTCTGGAGACTGGTCCCACGCCCAAAGAGCCAGCAGGGAAAACTATGCCTTGTTCTAAAGCTCTTTGGGAACCGCTTGCGTGGCCCCACAGACCTGGGGGCTGCAGGCTTTCCTGCTGCCTTCAGCCTCAAAACCACCCTTTCCCACATGGCGTCGCGCCAGGCACAAAAATGGCCATATGTCTGGAGGTTGGTCCCACGCCCAAAGAGCCAGCAGGGAAAACTATGCCTTGTTCTAAAGCTCTTTGGGAACGGCTTGCGTAGCCCCACAGACCTGGGGGCTGCAGGCTTTCCTGCTGCCTTCAGCCTCAAAACCACCCTTTGCCACTTGGCGCCGCACCAGGCACAAAAATGGCCATATGTCTGGAGACTGGTCCCTTTCCCAAAGAGCCAGGAGGGAAAAATATGCCTTGTTCTAAAGCTCTTTGGGAACCGCTTGCGTAGCCCCACACACCTGGGGGTTGCAGGCTTTTCTCGCGCTTTCAGCCTCAAAACCACACTTTCCCTCATGGCATCACGCCAGGCACAAAAATGGCCATATGTCTGGAGACTGGTCCCACGCCCAAAGAGCCAGCAGGGAAAACTATGCCTTGTTCTAAAGCTCTTTGGGAACGGCTTGCGTAGCCCCACACACCTGGGGGCTGCAGGCTTTCCTGCTGCCTTCAGCCTCAAAACCACCCTTTCCCACTTGGCCCCGCGCCAGGCACAAAAATGGTAATATGTGTGGAGACTGGTCCCACGCCCAAAGAGCCAGCAGGGAAAACTATGCCTTGTTGTAAAGCTCTTTGGGAACCGCTTGCGTAGCCCCACACACCTGGGGGCTGCAGGATTTCCTGCTGCCTTCAGCCTCAAAACCTCCATTTTCCACGTGACCCCGCGCCAGGCACAAAAATGGCCATATGTCTGGAGGTTGGTCCACGCCGAAAGAGCCAGCAGGGAAAACTATGCCTTGTACTAAAGCTCTTTGGGAACGGCTTGCGTAGCCACACACACCTGGGGGCTGCAGGCTTTCCTGCTGCCTTCAGCCTCAAATCCACCCTTTCCCACTTGGCCCCGCGTCAGGCACAAAAATGGCCATATGTCTGGAGATTGGTCCCACGCCCAAAGAGCCAGCAGGGAAAAATATGCCTTGTTCTAAAGCTCTTTGGGAACGGCTTGCGTAGCCACACACACCTGGGGGCTGCAGGCTTTCCTGCTGCCTTCAGCCTCAAAACCACCCTTTCCCACTTGGCCCCGCGCCAGGCCCAAAAATGGCCATATGTCTGGAGACTGGTCCCACGCCCAAAGAGCCAGCAGGGAAAAATATGCCTTGTTCTAAAGCTCTTTGGGAACGGCTTGCGTAGCCCCACAGACCTGGGGGCTGCAGGCTTTCCTGCTGCCTTAAGCCTCAAAAGCACCCTTTCCGACATGCCGTCACGCCAGGCACAAAAATGGCAATATGTCTGGAGATTGGTCCCACGCCCAAAGAGCCAGCAGGGAAAAATATGCCTTGTTCTAAAGCTCTTTGGGAACCGCTTGCATAGCCCCAGACACCTGGGGGCTGCAGGCTTTCCTGCTGTCTTCAGCCTCAAAACAACCCTTTCCCACTTGGCGCCGCGCCAGGCCCAAAAATGGCCATATGTCTAGAGATTGGTCCCACGCCGAAAGAGCCAGCAGGGAAAACTATGCCTTGTTCTAAAGCTCTTTGGGAACCGCTTGCATAGCCCCACACACCTGGGGGCTGCAGGCTTTCCTGCTGCCTTCAGCCTCAAAACCACCCTTTCCCACTTGGCGCCGCGCCAGGCCCAGAAAAGGCCATATGTCTGGAGATTGGTCCCACGCCCAAAGAGCCAGCAGGGAAAACTATGCCTTGTTCTAAAGCTCTTTGGGAACCGCTTGCGTAGCCCCACACACCTGGGGGCTGCAGGCTTTTCTCGCGCTTTCAGCCTCAAAACCACACTTTCCCTCATGGCATCACGCCAGGCACAAAAATGGCCAGATGTCTGGAGACTGGTCCCTTTCCCAAAGAGCCAGCAGGGAAAACTATGCCTTGTTCTAAAGCTCTTTGGGAACCGCTTGCGTAGCACCACAGACCTGCGAGCTGCAGACTTTCCTGCTGCCTTCAGCCTCAAAACCACCCTTTCCCACTTGGCCCCGCGCCAGGCACAAAAATGGCCATATGTCTGGAGACTGGTCCCACGCCCAAAGAGCCAGCAGGGAAAACTATGCCTTGTTGTAAAGCTCTTTGGGAACCGCTTGCGTAGCCCCACACACCTGGGGGCTGCAGGCTTTCCTGCTGCCTTCAGCCTCAAAACCTCCATTTCCCACGCGGCCCCGCGCCAGGCACAAAAACGGCCATATGTCTGGAGGTTGGTCCCACGCCCAAAGAGCCAGCAGGGAAAACTGTGCCTTGTACTAAAGCTCTTTGGGAACCGCTTCCGTAGCCCCACAGACCTGGGGGCTGCAGGCTTTCCTGCTGCCTTCAGCCTCAAAACCACCCTTTCCCACATGTCCCAGCGCCAGGCACAAAAATGGACATATGTCTGGAGACTGGTCCCACGCTCAAAGAGCCAGCAGGGAAAACTATGCCTTGTTCTAAAGCTCTTTGGGAACCGCTTGCATAGCCCCACAGACCTGCGGGCTGCAGGCTTTCCTGCTGCCTTCAGCCTCAAAACCACCCTTTCCCACTTGGCCCCGTGCCAGGCACGAAAATGGCCATATGTCTGGAGACTGGTCCCTTTCCCAAAGACCCAGGAGGGAAAACTATGCCTTGTTCTAAAGCTCTTTGGGAACCGCTTGCGTGGCCCCACAGACCTGGGGGCTGCAGGCTTTCCTGCTGCCTTCAGCCTCAAAACCACCCTTTCCCACATGGCGTCGCGCCAGGCACAAAAATGGCCATATGTCTGGAGATTGGTCCCACGCCCAAAGAGCCAGCAGGGAAAACTATGCCTTGTTCTAAAGCTCTTTGGGAATGGCTTGCGTAGCCACGCAGACCTGGGGGCTGCAGGCTTTCCTGCTGCCTTCAGCCTCAAAACCACCCTTTCCCACTTGGCTTCGCGCCAGGCACAAAAATGGCCATATGTCTGGAGACTGGTCCCACGCCCAAAGAGCCAGCAGGGAAAAATATGCCTTGTACTAAAGCTCTTTGGGAACCGCTTGCGTAGCCCCACAGACCTGGGGGCTGCAGGCTTTCCTGCTGCCTTCAGCCTCAAAACCTCCCTTTCCCACTTGGCGCCGCGCCAGGCCCAGAAAAGGCCATATGTCTGGAGATTGGTCCCACGCTCAAAGAGCCAGCAGGGAAAACTATGCCTTGTTCTAAATCTCTTTGGGAACCGCTTGCGTAGCCCCACACACCTGGGGGCTGCAGGATTTCCTGCTGCCTTCAGCCTCAAAACCACCCTTTCCCACTTGGCGCCGCGCCAGGCCCAAAAATGGCCATATGTCTGGAGACTGGTCCCACGCCCAAGAGCCAGCAGGGAAAACTATGCCTTGTTCTAAAGCTCTTTGGGAACCGCTTGCGTAGCCCCACACACCTGGGGGCTGCAGGCTTTCCTGCTGCCTTCAGCCTCAAAACCACCCTTTCCCACTTGGCCCCGCGCCAGGCACAAAAATGGCCATATGTCTGGAGACTGGTCCCACGCCCAAAGAGCCAGCAGGGAAAACTACGCCTTGTTCTAAAGCTCTTTGGGAACCGCTTGCATAGCCCCACACACCTGGGGGCTGCAGGCTTTTCTCGCGCTTTCAGCCTCAAAACCACACTTTCCAACATGGCATCACGCCAGGCACAAAAATGGCCAGATGTCTGGAGACTGGTCCCTTTCCCAAAGAGCCAGCAGGGAAAACTATGCCTTGTTCTAAAGCTCTTTGGGAACCGCTTGCGTAGCCCCACAGACCTGCGGGCTGCAGGCTTTCCTGCTGCCTTCAGCCTCAAAACCACCCTTTCCCACTTGGCACCGCGCCAGGCACAAAAATGGTCATATGTCTGGAGATTGGTCCCACGCCCAAAGAGCCAGCAGGGAAAACTATGCCTTGTTCTAAAGCTCTTTGGGAACCGCTTGCGTAGCCCCACACACCTGGGGGCTGCAGGCTTTCCTACTGCCTTCAGCCTCAAAACCTCCATTTCCCACGTGGCCCCGCGCCAGGCACAAAAACGGCCATATGTCTGGAGGTTGGACCCACGCCCAAAGAGCCAGCAGGGAAAACTATGCCTTGTTCTAAAGCTCTTTGGGAACCGCTTGCGTAGCCCCACACACCTGGGGGCTGCAGGATTTCCTGCTGCCTTCAGCCTCAAAACCTCCATTTTCCACGTGACCCCGCGCCAGGCACAAAAATGGCCATATGTCTGGAGGTTGGTCCACGCCGAAAGAGCCAGCAGGGAAAACTATGCCTTGTACTAAAGCTCTTTGGGAACGGCTTGCGTAGCCCCACACACCTGGGGGCTGCAGGCTTTCCTGCTGCCTTCAGCCTCAAATCCACCCTTTCCCACTTGTCCCCGCGTCAGGCACAAAAATGGCCATATGTCTGGAGATTGGTCCCACGCCCAAAGAGCCAGCAGGGAAAAATATGCCTTGTTCTAAAGCTCTTTGGGAACGGCTTGCGTAGCCACACACACCTGGGGGCTGCAGGCTTTGCTGCTGCCTTCAGCCTCAAAACCACCCTTTCCCACTTGGCCCCGCGCCAGGCACAAAAATGGCCATATGTCTGGAGACTGGTCCCACGCCCAAAGAGCCAGCAGGGAAAAATATGCCTTGTTCTAAAGCTCTTTGGGAACGGCTTGCGTAGCCCCACAGACCTGGGGGCTGCAGGCTTTCCTGCTGCCTTAAGCCTCAAAAGCACCCTTTCCGACATGCCGTCACGCCAGGCACAAAAATGGCAATATGTCTGGAGATTGGTCCCACGCCCAAAGAGCCAGCAGGGAAAAATATGCCTTGTTCTAAAGCTCTTTGGGAACCGCTTGCATAGCCCCAGACACCTGGGGGCTGCAGGCTTTCCTGCTGTCTTCAGCCTCAAAACCACCCTTTCCCACTTGGCCCCGCGCCAGGCCCAAAAATGGCCATATGTCTAGAGACTGGTCCCACGCCGAAAGAGCCAGCAGGGAAAACTATGCCTTGTTCTAAAGCTCTTTGGGAACCGCTTGCATAGCCCCACACACCTGGGGGCTGAAGGCTTTCCTGCTGCCTTCAGCCTCAAAACCACCCTTTCCCACTTGGTGTCACGCCAGGCACAAAAATGGCCATATGTCTGGAGATTGGTCCCACGCCCAAAGAGCCAGCAGGGAAAACTATGCCTTGTTCTAAAGCTCTTTGGGAACCGCTTGCGTAGCCCCACACACCTGGGGGCTGCAGGCTTTCCTGCTGCGTTCGGCCTCAAAACCACCCTTTCCCACTTGGCCCCCCGCGAGGCCCAAAAATGGCCATATGTCTGGAGACTGGTCCCACGGCCACAGAGCCAGCAGGGAAAACTATGCCTTGTTCTAAAGCTCTTTGGGAACCGCTTGCGTAGCCCCACACACCTGGGGGCTGCAGGCTTTTCTGGCACCTGCAGCCTCAAAACCACCCTTTCCCACATGGCGTCACGCCAGGCAGAAAAATGGCCATATGGCTGGAGATTGTTCCCACGCCGAAAAAGCCAGCAGGGAAAACTATGCCTTGTTCTAAAGATCTTTGGGAACCGCTTGCGTAGCCCCACACACCTGGGGGCTGCAGGCTTTCCTGCTGCCTTCGGCCTCAAAACCACCCTTTCCCACATGGCGTCACGCCAGGCACAGAAATGGCCATATGTCTGGAGGTTGGTCCCACGCCCAAAGAGCCAGCAGGGAAAACTATGCCTTGTTCTAAAGCTCTTTGTGAACCGCTTGCGTAGCCCCACACACCTGGGGGCTGCAGGCTTTTCTGGCACTTGCAGCCTCAAAACCACCCTTTCCCACATGGCGTCACGCCAGGCAGAAAAATGGCCATATGTCTGGAGATTGGTCCCACACCCAAAGAGCCAGCAGGGAAAACTATGCCTTGTTCTAAAGCACTTTGGGAACCGCTTGCGTAGCCCCACACACCTGGGGGCTGCAGGCTTTCCTGCTGCCTTCAGCCTCAAAACCACCCTTTCCCACTTGGCCCCGCGCGAGGCCCAAAAATGGCCATATGTCTGGAGACTGGTCCCACGCCCAAAGAGCCAGCAGGGAAAACTATGCCTTGTTCTAAAGCTCTTTGGGAACCGCTTGCGTAGCCCCACACACCTGGGGGCTGCAGGCTTTCCTGCTCTCTTCAGCCTCAAAGGCACCCTTTCCCACTTGGCGCAACGCCAGGCCCAAAAATGGCCATATGTCTGGAGACTGGTCCCACGCTCAAAGAGCCAGCAGGGAAAACTATGCCTTGTTCTAAAGCTCTTTGGGAACCGCTTGCGTAGCCCCACACACCTGGGGGCTGCAGGCTTTTCTGGCACTTGCAGCCTCAAAACCACCCTTTCCCACATGGCGTCACGCCAGGCAGAAAAATGGCCATATGTCTGGAGATTGGTCCCACACCCAAAGAGCCAGCAGGGAAAACTATGCCTTGTTCTAAAGCTCTTTGGGAACCGCTTGCGTAGCCCCACACACCTGGGGGCTGCAGGCTTTCCTGCTGCCTTCGGCCTCAAAACCACCCTTTCCCACATGGCGTCACGCCAGGCCCAAAAATGGCCATATGTCTGGAGGTTGGTCCCACGCCCAAAGAGCCAGCAGGGAAAACTATGCCTTGTTCTAAAGCTCTTTGGGAACCGCTTGCGTAGCCCCACAGACCTGGGGGCTGCAGGCTTTCCTGCTGCCTTCAGCCTCAAAACCACCCTTTCCCACTTGGTGTCACGCCAGGCCCAAAAATGGCCATATGTCTGGAGATTGGTCCCACGCCGAAAGAGCCAGCAGGGAAAACTATGCCTTGTTCTAAAGCTCTTTGGGAACCGCTTGCGTAGCCCCACAGACCTGGGGGCTGCAGGCTTTCCTGCTGCCTTCAGCCTCAAAACCACCCTTTCCCACTTAGCCCAGCGCCAGGCACAAAAATGGCTATATTTCTGGAGACTGGTCCCACGCCCAAAGAGCCAGCAGGGAAAACTATGCCTTGTTCTAAAGCTCTTTGGGAACCGCTTGCTTGGCCCCACAGACCTGCGGGCTGCAGACTTTCCTGCTGCCTTCAGCCTCAAAACCACCCTTTCCCACTTGGCGTCGCACCAGGCACAAAAATGGCCATAAGTCTGGAGATTGGTCCCACGCCCAAAGAGCCAGCAGGGAAAACTATGCCTTGTTCTAAAGCTGTTTGGGAACCGCTTGCGTAGCCCCACACACCTGGGGGCTGCAGGCTTTCCTGCTCTCTTCAGCCTCAGAGGCACCCTTTCCCACTTGGTGCCACGCCAGGCCCAAAAATGGCCATATGTCTGGAGACTGGTCCCACGCCCAAAGAGCCAGCAGGGAAAACTATGCCTTGTTCTAAAGCTCTTTGGGAACCGCTTGCGTAGCCCCACACACCTGGGGGCTGCAGGCTCTCCTGCTGCCTTCAGCCTCAAAACCACCCTTTCCCACTTGGCGCCGCGCCAGGCACAAATATGGCCATATGTCTGGAGGTTGGTCCCACGCCCAAAGAGCCAGCAGGGAAAACTATGCCTTGTTCTAAAGCTATTTGGGAACCGCTTGCGTAGCACCACACACCTGGGGGCTGCAGGCTCTCCTGCTGCCTTCAGCCTCAAAGGCACCCTTTCCCACTTGGTGCCGCGCCAGGCTCAAAAATGGCCATATGTCTGGAGGTTGGTCCCACGCCCAAAGAGCCAGCAGGGAAAACTATGCCTTGTTCTAAAGCTCTTTGAGAACCGCTTGCGTAGCCTCACACACCTGGGGGCTGCAGGCTTTCCTGCTCTCTTCAGCCTCAAAGGCACCCTTTCCCACTTGGTGCCGCGCCAGGCCCAAAAATGGCCACATGTCTGGAGACTGGTCCCACGCCCAAAGAGCCAGCAGGGAAAACTATGCCTTGTTCTAAAGCTCTTTGGGAACTGCTTGCGTAGCCCCACACACCTGGGGGCTGCAGGCTTTCCTGCTGCCTTCAGCCTCAAAACCACCCTTTCCCACTTGGCGCTGCGCGAGGCCCAAAAATGGCCATATGTCTGGAGACTGGTCCCACGCTCAAAGAGCCAGCAGGGAAAACTATGCCTTGTTCTAAAGCTCTTTGGGAACCGCTTGCGTGGCCCCACAGACCTGGGGGGTGCAGGCTTTCCTGCTGCCTTCAGCCTCAAAACCACCCTTTCCCACTTGGCGCCGCGCCAGGCACAAAAATGGCCATATGGCTGGAGATTGGTCCCACGCCCAAAGAGCCAGCAGGGAAAACGATGCCTTGTTCTAAAGCTCTTTGGGAACCGCTTGCGTGGCCCCACAGACCTGGGGGGTGCAGGCTTTCCTGCTGCCTTCAGCCTCAAAACCACCCTTTCCCACTTGGCGTCGCGCCAGGCACAAAAATGGCTATATTTCTGGAGACTGGTCCCACGCCGTAAGAGCCAGCAGGGAAAACTGTGCCTTGTACTAAAGCTCTTTGGGAACCTCTTGCGTGGCCCCACACACCTGCGGGCTGCAGACTTTCCTGCTGCCTTCAGCCTCAAAACCACCCTTTCCCACTTGGCGTCGTGCCAGGCACAAAAATGGTCATATGTCTGGAGATTGGTCCCACGCCCAAAGAGACAGCAGGGAAAACTATGCCTTGTTCTAAAGCTCTTTGGGAACGGCTTGCGTAGCCCCACACACCTGGGGGCTGCAGGCTTTCCTGCTGCCTTCAGCCTCAGAGGCACCCTTTCCCACTTGGTGCCGCGCCAGGCCCAAAAATGGCCATATGTCTGGAGATTGGTCCCACGCCCAAAGAGCCAGCAGGGAAAACTATGCCTTGTTCTAAAGCTCTTTGGGAACGGCTTGCGTAGCCCCACAGACCTTGGGGCTGCAAGCTCTCCTGCTGCCTTCAGCCTCAAAACCACCCTTTCCCACTTGGCGCCGCGCCAGGCCCAAAAATGGCCATATGTCTGGAGACTCGTCCCACGCCCAAAGAGCCAGCAGGGAAAACTATGCCTTGTTCTAAAGCTCTTTGGGAACCGCTTGCGTAGCCCCACACACCTGGGGGCTGCAGGCTTTCCTGCTGCCTTCAGCCTCAAAACCACCCTTTCCCACTTGGCGCCGCGCCAGGCCCAAAAATGGCCATATGTCTGGAGACTGGTCCCACGCCCAAAGAGCCAGCAGGGAAAACTATGCCTTGTTCTAAAGCTCTTTGGGAACCTCTTGCGTAGCCCCACACACCTGGGGGCTGCAGGCTTTCCTGCTGCCTTCAGCCTCAAAACCACCCTTTCCCACTTGGCTTCGCTCCAGGCACAAAAATGGCCATATGTCTGGAGACTGGTCCCACGCCCAAAGAGCCAGCAGGGAAAACTATGCCTTGTTCTAAAGCTCTTTGGGAACCGCTTGCGTAGCCCCACACACCTGGGGGCTGCAGGCTTTCCTACTGCCTTCGGCCTCAAAACCACCCTTTCCCACTTGGCCCCGCGCCAGGCCCAAAAATGGCCATATGTCTGGAGATTGGTCCCACGCCCAAAGAGCCAGCAGGGAAAAATATGCCTTGTTCTAAAGCTCTTTGGGAACCGCTTGCGTAGCCCCACAGAGCTGGGGGCTGCAGGCTTTCCTGCTGCCTTCAGCCTCAAAACCACCCTTTCCCACTTGGTGTCACGCCAGGCACAAAAATGGCCATATGTCTGGAGACTGGTCCCACGCCCAAAGAGCCAGCAGGGAAAACTATGCCTTGTTCTAAAGCTCTTTGGGAACCGCTTGCGTGGC
This sequence comes from Chroicocephalus ridibundus, assembly GCF_963924245.1. NCBI lineage: Eukaryota > Metazoa > Chordata > Aves > Charadriiformes > Laridae > Chroicocephalus > Chroicocephalus ridibundus. Next base: position 83,137 of record NW_026961632.1, read on the forward strand.
CCCACAGACCTGGGGGGTGCAGGCTTTCCTGCTGCCTTCAGCCTGAAAACCACCCTTTCCCACTTGGCGTCGCGCCAGGCACAAAAATGGCTATATTTCTGGAGACTGGTCCCACGCCGAAAGAGCCAGCAGGGAAAACAATGCCTTGTTCTAAAGCTCTTTGGGAACTGCTTGCGTGGCCCCACACACCTGCGGGCTGCAGACTTTCCTGCTGCCTTCAGCCTCAAAACCACCCTTTCCCACATGGCGTCGTGCCAGGCACAAAAATGGTCATATGTCTGGAGATTGGTCCCACGCCCAAAGAGCCAGCAGGGAAAACTATGCCTTGTTCTAAAGCTCTTTGGGAATGGCTTGCGTAGCCCCACACACCTGGGGGCTGCAGGCTTTCCTGCTGCCTTCAGCCTCAAAACCACCCTTTCCCACTTGGTGCCGCGCCAGGCACCAAAAATGGCCATATGTCTGGAGATTGGTCCCACGCCCAAAGAGACAGCAGGGAAAACTATGCCTTGTTCTAAAGCTCTTTGGGAACCGCTTGCGTAGCCCCACAGACCTTGGGGCTGCAAGCTCTCCTGCTGCCTTCAGCCTCAAAACCACCCTTTCCCACTTGGCGCCGCGCCAGGCCCAAAAATGGCCATATGTCTGGAGACAGGTCCCACGCCCAAAGAGCCAGCAGGGAAAACTATGCCTTGTTCTAAAGCTCTTTGGGAACCGCTTGCGTAGCACCACACACCTGGGGGCTGCAGGCTTTCCTGCTGCCTTCAGCCTCAAAACCACCCTTTCCCACTTGGTGTCACGCCAGGCACAAAAATGGCCATATGTCTGGAGGTTGGTCCCACGCCCAAAGAGCCAGCAGGGAAAACTATGCCTTGTTCTAAAGCTCTTTGGGAACCACTTGCGTAGCCCCACACACCTGGGGGCTGCAGGCTTTCCTGCTGCCTTCAGCCTCAAAAACACCCTTTCCCACTTGGCGCCGCGCCAGGCCCAAAAATGGCCATATGTCTGGAGACTGGTCCCACGCCCAAAGAGCCAGCAGGGAAAACTATGCCTTGTTCTAAAGCTCTTTGGGAACCGCTTGCGTAGCCCCACAGACCTGGGGGCTGCAGGCTTTCCTGCTGCCTTCAGCCTCAAAGGCACCCTTTCTCACTTGGCGCCACACCAGGCCCAAAAATGGCCATATGTCTGGAGATTGGTCCCACGCCCAAAGAGCCAGCAGGGAAAACTATGCCTTGTTCTAAAGCTCTTTGGGAACCGCTTGCGTAGCCCCACACACCTGGGGGCTGCAGGCTTTCCTGCTGCCTTCAGCCTCAAAACCACCCTTTCCCACATGGTGTCACGACAGGCACAAAAATGGCCATATGTGTGGAGATTGGTCCCACGCCCAAAGAGCCAGCAGGGAAAACTATGCCTTGTTCTAAAGCTCTTTGGGAACCGCTTGCGTAGCCCCACACACCTGGGGGCTACAGGCTTTCCTGCTGCCTTCAGCCTCAAAACCACCCTTTCCCACTTGGCGCCGCGCCAGGCACAAAAATGGCCATATGTCTGGAGGTTGGTCCCACGCCCAAAGAGCCAGCAGGGAAAACTATGCCTTGTTCTAAAGCTCTTTGGAAACCACTTGCGTAGCCCCACAGACCTGGGGGCTGCAGGCTTTCTTGCTGCCTTCAGCCTCAAAACCACGCTTTCCCACTTGGCCCCGCGCCAGGCCCAAAAATGGCCATATGTCTGGAGACTGGTCCCACGCTCAAAGAGCCAGCAGGGAAAACTATGCCTTGTTCTAAAGCTCTTTGGGAACCGCTTGCGTAGCCCCACACACCTGGGGGCTGCAGGCTTTCCTGCTCTCTTCAGCCTCAGAGGCACCCTTTCCCACTTGGTGCCGCGCCAGGCCCAAAAATGGCCATATGTCTGGAGACTGGTCCCACGCCCAAAGAGCCAGGAGGGAAAACTATGCCTTGTTCTAAAGCTCTTTGGGAACCGCTTGCGTAGCCCCACACACCTGGGGGCTGCAGGCTTTCCTGCTGCCTTCAGCCTCAAAACCACCCTTTCCCACTTGGCGCCGCGCCAGGCCCAAAAATGGCCATATGTCTGGAGACTGGTCCCACGCCCAAAGAGACAGCAGGGAAAACTATGCCTTGTTCTAAAGCTCTTTGGGAACCGCTTGCGTGGCCCCACACACCTGGGGGCTGCAGGCTTGCCTGCTGCCTTCAGCCTCAAAACCACCCTGTCCCACTTGGCGTCGCGCCAGGCACAAAAATGGCTATTTTTCTGGAGACTGGTCCCACGCCGAAAGAGCCAGCAGGGAAAACTATGCCTTGTTCTAAAGCTCTTTGGGAACCGCTTGCGTGGCCCCACAGACCTGCGGGCTGCAGACTTTCCTGCTGCCTTCAGCCTCAAAACCACCCTTTCCCACTTGGCGTCGCGCCAGGCACAAAAATGGCCATATGTCTGGAGATTGGTCCCACGCCCAAAGAGCCAGCAGGGAAAACTATGCCTTGTACTAAAGCTCTTTGGGAACCGCTTGCGTAGCCCCACAGACCTGGGGCTGCAGGCTTTCCTGCTGCCTTCAGCCTCAAAACCACCCTTTCCCACTTGGCGTCGTGCCAGGCACAAAAATGGTCATATGTCTGGAGATTGGTCCCACGCCCAAAGAGACAGCAGGGAAAACTATGCCTTGTTCTAAAGCTCTTTGGGAACGGCTTGCGTAGCCCCACACACCTGGGGGCTGCAGGCTTTCCTGCTGCCTTCAGCCTCAGAGGCACCCTTTCCCACTTGGTGCCGCGCCAGGCCCAAAAAAGGCCATATGTCTGGAGATTGGTCCCACGCCCAAAGAGCCAGCAGGGAAAACTATGCCTTGTTCTAAAGCTCTTTGGGAACCGCTTGCGTAGCCCCACAGACCTTGGGGCTGCAAGCTCTCCTGCTGCCTTCAGCCTCAAAACCACCCTTTCCCACTTGGCGCCGCGCCAGGCCCAAAAATGGCCATATGTCTGGAGACTGGTCCCACGCCCAAAGAGCCAGCAGGGAAAACTATGCCTTGTTCTAAAGCTCTTTGGGAACCGCTTGCGTAGCCCCACACACCTGGGGGCTGCAGGCTTTCCTGCAGCCTTCATCCTCAAAACCACCCTTTCCCACTTGGCCCCGCGCTAGGCCCAAAAATGGCCATATGTCTGCAGACTGGTCCCACGGCCACAGAGCCAGCAGGGAAAACTATGCCTTGTTCTAAAGCTCTTTGGGAACCGCTTGCGTAGCCCCACACACCTGGGGGCTGCAGGCTTTTCTGGCACCTGCAGCCTCAAAACCACCCTTTCCCACATGGCGTCACGCCAGGCACAAAAATGGCCATATGTCTGGAGGTTGGTCACACGCCCAAAGAGCCAGCAGGGAAAACTATGCCTTGTTCTAAAGCTCTTTGGGAACCGCTTGCGTAGCCCCACACACCTGGGCGCTGCAGGCTTTCCTGCTGTCTTCAGACTCAAAACCACCCTTTCCCACTTGGTGTCACGCCAGGCACAAAAATGGCCATATGTCTGGAGATTGGTCCCACGCCCAAAGAGCCAGCAGGGAAAACTATGCCTTGTTCTAAAGCTCTTTGGGAACCGCTTGCGTAGCCCCACACACCTGGGGGCTGCAGGCTTTCCTGCTGCCTTCGGCCTCAAAACCACCCTTTCCCACTTGGCCCCGCGCGAGGCCCAAAAATGGCCATATGTCTGGAGACTGGTCCCACGGCCACAGAGCCAGCAGGGAAAACTATGCCTTGTTCTAAAGCTCTTTGGGAACCGCTTGCGTAGCCCCACACACCTGGGGGCTGCAGGCTTTCCTGCTGCCTTCAGCCTCAAAACCACCCTTTCCCACTTGGCGTCACGCCAGGCACAAAAATGGCCATATGGCTGGAGATTGGTCCCACGCCCAAAGAGCCAGCAGGGAAAACTATGCCTTGTTCTAAAGCTCTTTGGGAACGGCTTGCGTAGCCCCACACACCTGGGGGCTGCAGGCTTTCCTGCAGCCTTCGGCCTCAAAACCACCCTTTCCCACTTGGCGTCACGCCAGGCACAAAAATGGCCATATGTCTGGAGACTGGTCCCACGCCCAAAGAGCCAGCAGGGAAAACTATGCCTTGTTCTAAAGCTCTTTGGGAACCGCTTGCGTAGCCCCACACACCTGGGGGCTGCAGGCTTTCCTGCTGCCTTCAGCCTCAAAACCACCCTTTCCCACTTGGCGACGCGCCAGGCACAAAAATGACCATATGTCTGGAGATTGGTCCGACCCCCAAAGAGACAGCAGGGAAAACTATGCCTTGTTCTAAAGCTCTTTGGGAACCGCTTGCGTAGCCCCACACACCTGGGGGCTGCAGGCTTTCCTGCTGCCTTCAGCCTCAAAGGCACCCTTTCCCACTTGGCGCCACGCCAGGCCCAAAAATGGCCATATGTCTGGAGACTGGTCCCACGCCCAAAGAGCCAGCAGGGAAAACTATGCCTTGTTCTAAAGCTTTTTGGGAACTGCTTGCATAGCCCCACACACCTGGGGGCTGCAGGCTTTCCTGCTGCCTTCAGCCTCAAAACCACCCTTTCCCACTTGGCGCCACGCCAGGCCCAAAAATGGCCATATGTCTGGAGACTGGTCCCACGCTCAAAGAGCCAGCAGGGAAAACTATGCCTTGTTCTAAAGCTCTTTGGGAACCACTTGCGTAGCCCCACACACCTGGGGGCTGCAGGCTTTTCTGGCACCTGCAGCCTCAAAACCACCCTTTCCCACATGGTGTCACGACAGGCACAAAAATGGCCATATGTCTGGAGGTTGGTCCCACGCCCAAAGAGCCAGCAGGGAAAACTATGCCTTGTTCTAAAGCTCTTTGGGAACCAGTTGCGTAGCCCCACAGACCTGGGGGCTGCAGACCTTCCTGCTGCCTTCAGCCTCAAAACCACCCTTTCCCACTTGGTGTCACGCCAGGCAAAAAAATGGCCATATGTCTGGAGACTGGTCCCACGCCCAAAGAGCCAGCAGGGAAAACTATGCCTTGTTCTAAAGCTCTTTGGGAACCGCTTGCGTAGCCGCACAGACCTGGGGGTTGCAGGCTTTCCTGTAGCCTTCATCCTCAAAACCACCCTTTCCCACTTTTCCCTGCGCGAGGCCCAAAAATGGCCATATGTCTGGAGACTGGTCCCACGCCCAAAGAGCCAGCAGGGAAAACTATGCCTTGTTCTAAAGCTCTTTGGGAACCGCTTGCGTAGCCCCACACACCTGGGGGCTGCAGGCTTTTCTGGCACCTGCAGCCTCAAAACCACCCTTTCCCACATGGCGTCACGCCAGGCACAAAAATGGCCATATGTCTGGAGGTTGGTCACACGCCCAAAGAGCCAGCACGGAAAACTATGCCTTGTTCTAAAGCTCTTTGGGAACGGCTTGCGTAGCCCCACCCACCTGGGGGCTGCAGGCTTTCCTGCTCTCTTCAGCCTCAAAACCACCCTTTCCCACTTGGCGCCGCGCCAGGCACAAAAATGGCCATATGTCTGGAGATTGGTCCCACGCCCAAAGAGCCAGCAGGGAAAACTATGCCTTGTTCTAAAGCTCTTTGGGAACCGCTTGCGTAGCCCCACACACCTGGGGGCTGCAGGCTTTCCTGCTGCCTTCGGCCTCAAAACCACCCTTTCCCACATGGCGTCACGCCAGGCCCAAAAATGGCCATATGTCTGGAGGTTGGTCCCACGCCCAAAGAGCCAGCAGGGAAAACTACGCCTTGTTCTAAAGCTCTTTGGGAACCGCTTGCGTAGCCCCACAGACCTGGGGGCTGCAGGCTTTCCTGCTGCCTTCAGCCTTAAAACCACCCTTTCCCACTTGGTGTCACGCCAGGCACAAAAATGGCCATATGTCTGGAGATTGGTCCCACGCCCAAAGAGCCAGCAGGGAAAACTATGCCTTGTTCTAAAGCTCTTTGGGAACCGCTTGCGTAGCCCCACACACCTGGGGGCTGCAGGCTTTCCTGCTGCCTTCAGCCTCAAAACCACCCTTTCCCACATGGCGTCACGCCAGGCACAAAAATGGCCATATGTCTGGAGGTTGGTCCCACGCCCAAAGAGCCAGCAGGGAAAACTATGCCTTGTTCTAAAGCTCTTTGGGAACCGCTTGCGTAGCCCCACACACCTGGGGGCTACAGGCTTTCCTGCTGCCTTCAGCCTCAAAACCACCCTTTCCCACTTAGCCCAGCGCCAGGCACAAAAATGGCTATATTTCTGGAGACTGGTCCCACGCCCAAAGAGCCAGCAGGGAAAACTATGCCTTGTTCTAAAGCTCTTTGGGAACCGCTTGCTTGGCCCCACAGACCTGCGGGCTGCAGACTTTCCTGCTGCCTTCAGCCTCAAAACCACCCTTTCCCACTTGGCGTCGCACCAGGCACATAATGGCCATAAGTCTGGAGATTGGTCCCACGCCCAAAGAGCCAGCAGGGAAAACTATGCCTTGTTCTAAAGCTCTTTGGGAACCGCTTGCGTAGCCCCACACACCTGGGGGCTGCAGGCTTTCCTGCTCCCTTCAGCCTCAAAACCACCCTTTCCCACTTGGTGTCACGCCAGGCCCAAAAATGGCCATATGTCTGGAGACTGGTCCCACGCCCAAAGAGCCAGCAGGGAAAACTATGCCTTGTTCTAAAGCTCTTTGGGAACCGCTTGCGTAGCCCCACACACCTGGGGCCTCAGGCACTCCTGCTGCCTTCAGCCTCAAAACCACCCTTTCCCACTTGGCGCCGCGCCAGGCACAAATATGGCCATATGTCTGGAGGTTGGTCCCACGCCCAAAGAGCCAGCAGGGAAAACTATGCCTTGTTCTAAAGCTATTTGGGAACCGCTTGCGTAGCCCCACACACCTGGGGGCTGCAGGCTTTCCTGCTGCCTTCAGCCTCAAAGGCACCCTTTCCCACTTGGTGCCGCGCCAGGCTCAAAAATGGCCATATGTCTGGAGGTTGGTCCCACGCCCAAAGAGCCAGCAGGGAAAACTATGCCTTGTTCTAAAGCTCTTTGAGAACCGCTTGCGTAGCCTCACACACCTGGGGGCTGCAGGCTTTCCTGCTCTCTTCAGCCTCAAAGGCACCCTTTCCCACTTGGTGCCGCGCCAGGCCCAAAAATGGCCACATGTCTGGAGACTGGTCCCACGCCCAAAGAGCCAGCAGGGAAAACTATGCCTTGTTCTAAAGCTCTTTGGGAACTGCTTGCGTAGCCCCACACACCTGGGGGCTGCAGGCTTTCCTGCTGCCTTCAGCCTCAAAACCACCCTTTCCCACTTGGCGCTGCGCGAGGCCCAAAAATGGCCATATGTCTGGAGACTGGTCCCACGCTCAAAGAGCCAGCAGGGAAAACTATGCCTTGTTCTAAAGCTCTTTGGGAACCGCTTGCGTGGCCCCACAGACCTGGGGGGTGCAGGCTTTCCTGCTGCCTTCAGCCTCAAAACCACCCTTTCCCACTTGGCGCCGCGCCGGGCACAAAAATGGCCATATGGCTGGAGATTGGTCCCACGCCCAAAGAGCCAGCAGGGAAAACTATGCCTTGTTCTAAAGCTCTTTGGGAACCGCTTGCGTGGCCCCACACACCTGGGGCATGCAGGCTTTCCTGCTGCCTTCAGCCTCAAAACCACCCTTTCCCACTTGGCGTCGCGCCAGGCACAAAAATGGCTATATTTCTGGAGACTGGTCCCACGCCGAAAGAGCCAGCAGGGAAAACTGTGCCTTGTACTAAAGCTCTTTGGGAACCGCTTGCGTGGCCCCACACACCTGCGGGCTGCAGACTTTCCTGCTGCCTTCAGCCTCAAAACCACCCTTTCCCACTTGGCGCCGCGCCAGGCCCAAAAATGCCCATATGTCTGGAGACTGGTCCCACGCCCAAAGAGCCAGCAGGGAAAACTATGCCTTGTTCTAAAGCTCTTTGGGAACCGCTTGCGTAGCCCCACACACCTGGGGGCTGCAGGCTTTCCTGCTGCCTTCAGCCTCAAAACCACCCTTTCCCACTTGGCGCCGCGCCAGGCCCAAAAATGGCCATATGTCTGGAGACTGGTCCCACGCCCAAAGAGCCAGCAGGGAAAACTATGCCTTGTTCTAAAGCTCTTTGGGAACCTCTTGCGTAGCCCCACACACCTGGGGGCTGCAGGCTTTCCTGCTGCCTTCAGCCTCAAAACCACCCTTTCCCACTTGGCTTCGCTCCAGGCACAAAAATGGCCATATGTCTGGAGACTGGTCCCACGCCCAAAGAGCCAGCAGGGAAAACTATGCCTTGTTCTAAAGCTCTTTGGGAACCGCTTGCGTAGCCCCACACACCTGGGGGCTGCAGGCTTTCCTACTGCCTTCGGCCTCAAAACCACCCTTTCCCACTTGGCCCCGCGCCAGGCCCAAAAATGGCCATATGTCTGGAGATTGGTCCCACGCCCAAAGAGCCAGCAGGGAAAACTATGCCTTGTTCTAAAGCTCTTTGGGAACCGCTTGCGTAGCCCCACACACCTGGGGGCTGCAGGCTTTCCTGCTGCCTTCAGCCTCAAAACCACCCTTTCCCACTTGGTGTCGCGCCAGGCACAAAAATGGCTATATTTCTGGAGACTGGTCCCACGCCGAAAGAGCCAGCAGGGAAAACAATGCCTTGTTCTAAAGCTCTTTGGGAACTGCTTGCGTGGCCCCACACACCTGCGGGCTGCAGACTTTCCTGCTGCCTTCAGCCTCAAAACCACCCTTTCCCACATGGCGTCGTGCCAGGCCCAAAAATGGCCATATGTCTGGAGACTGGTCCCACGCCCAAAGAGCCAGCAGGGAAAACTATGCCTTGTTCTAAAGCTCTTTGGGAATGGCTTGCGTAGCCCCACAGACCTGGGGGCTGCAGGCTTTCCTGCTGCCTTCAGCCTCAGAGGCACTCTTTCCCACTTGGTGCCGCGCCAGGCCCAAAAATGGCCATATGTCTGGAGATTGGTCCCACGCCCAAAGAGCCAGCAGGGAAAACTATGCCTTGTTCTAAAGCTCTTTGGGAACCGCTTGCGTAGCCCCACAGACCTGGGGGCTGCAAGCTCTCCTGCTGCCTTCAGCCTCAAAACCACCCTTTCCCACTTGGCGCCGCGCCAGGCCCAAAAATGGCCATATGTCTGGAGACAGGTCCCACGCCCAAAGAGCCAGCAGGGAAAACTATGCCTTGTTCTAAAGCTCTTTGGGAACCGCTTGCGTAGCCCCACACACCTGGGGGCTGCAGGCTTTCCTGCTGCCTTCAGCCTCAAAACCACCCTTTCCCACTTGGCGCTGCGCCAGGCACAAAAATGGCCATATGTCTGGAGGTTGGTCCCACGCCCAAAGAGCCAGCAGGGAAAACTATGCCTTGTTCTAAAGCTCTTTGGGAACCACTTGCGTAGCCCCACACACCTGGGGGCTGCAGGCTTTCCTGCTGCCTTCAGCCTCAAAAACACCCTTTCCCACTTGGCGCCGCGCCAGGCACAAAAATGGCCATATGTCTGGAGACTGGTCCCACGCCCAAAGAGCCAGCAGGGAAAACTATGCCTTGTTCTAAAGCTCTTTGGGAACCGCTTGCGTAGCCCCACACACCTGGGGGCTGCAGGCTTTCCTGCTGCCTTCAGCCTCAAAAACACCCTTTCCCACTTGGCCCCGCGCCAGGCCCAAAAGTGGCCATATGTCTGGAGATTGGTCCCACGCCCAAAGAGCCAGCAGGGAAAACTATGCCTTGTTCTAAAGCTCTTTGGGAACGGCTTGCGTAGCCCCACAGACCAGGGGGGTGCAGGCTTTCCTGCTGCCTTCAGCCTCAAAGGCACCCTTTCCCACTTGGCGCCACACCAGGCCCAAAAATGGCCATATGTCTGGAGATTGGTCCCACGCCCAAAGAGCCAGCAGGGAAAACTATGCCTTGTTCTAAAGCTCTTTGGGAACCGCTTGCGTAGCCCCACACACCTGGGGGCTGCAGGCTTTCCTGCTGCCTTCAGCCTCAAAACCACCCTTTCCCACATGGTGTCACGACAGGCACAAAAATGGCCATATGTCTGGAGATTGGTCCCACGCCCAAAGAGCCAGCAGGGAAAACTATGCCTTGTTCTAAAGCTCTTTGGGAACCGCTTGCGTAGCCCCACAGACCTTGGGGCTGCAAGCTCTCCTGCTGCCTTCAGCCTCAAAACAACCCTTTCCCACTTGGCGCCGCGCCAGGCCCAAAAATGGCCATATGTCTGGAGACTGGTCCCACGCCCAAAGAGCCAGCAGGGAAAACTATGCCTTGTTCTAAAGCTCTTTGGGAACCGCTTGCGTAGCCCCACACACCTGGGGGCTGCAGGCTTTCCTGCTGCCTTCAGCCTCAAAACCACCCTTTCCCACTTGGCGCTGCGCCAGGCACAAAAATGGCCATATGTCTGGAGGTTGGTCCCACGCCCAAAGAGCCAGCAGGGAAAACTATGCCTTGTTCTAAAGCTCTTTGGGAACCACTTGCGTAGCCCCACACACCTGGGGGCTGCAGGCTTTCCTGCTGCCTTCAGCCTCAAAAACACCCTTTCCCACTTGGCGCTGCGCCAGGCACAAAAATGGCCATATGTCTGGAGACTGGTCCCACGCCCAAAGAGCCAGCAGGGAAAACTATGCCTTGTTCTAAAGCTCTTTGGGAACCTCTTGCGTAGCCCCACACACCTGGGGGCTGCAGGCTTTCCTGCTGCCTTCAGCCTCAAAAACACCCTTTCCCACTTGGCTTCGCTCCAGGCACAAAAATGGCCATATGTCTGGAGACTGGTCCCACGCCCAAAGAGCCAGCAGGGAAAACTATGCCTTGTTCTAAAGCTCTTTGGGAACCGCTTGCGTAGCCCCACACACCTGGGGGCTGCAGGCTTTCCTACTGCCTTCAGACTCAAAACCACCCTTTCCCACTTGGCCCCGCGCCAGGCACAAATATGGCCATATGTCTGGAGATTGGTCCCACGCCCAAAGAGCCAGCAGGGAAAACTATGCCTTGTTCTAAAGCTCTTTGGGAACGGCTTGCGTAGCCCCACACACCTGGGGGCTGCAGGCTTTCCTGCTGCCTTCAGCCTCAAAGGCACCCTTTCCCACTTGGCGCCACACCAGGCCCAAAAATGGCCATATGTCTGGAGATTGGTCCCACGCCCAAAGAGCCAGCAGGGAAAACTATGCCTTGTTCTAAAGCTCTTTGGGAACCGCTTGCGTAGCCCCACACACCTGGGGGCTGCAGGCTTTCCTGCTGCCTTCAGCCTCAAAACCACCCTTTCCCACATGGCGTCACGCCAGGCACAAAAATGGCCATATGTCTGGAGACTGGTCCCACGCCCAAAGAGCCAGCAGGGAAAACTATGCCTTGTTCTAAAGCTCTTTGGGAACCGCTTGCGTAGCCCCACAGACCTTGGGGCTGCAAGCTCTCCTGCTGCCTTCAGCCTCAAAACCACCCTTTCCCACTTGGCGCCGCGCCAGGCCCAAAAATGGCCATATGTCTGGAGACTGGTCCCACGCCCAAAGAGCCAGCAGGGAAAACTATGCCTTGTTCTAAAGCTCTTTGGGAACCGCTTGCGTGGCCCCACAGACCTGGGGGCTGCAGACCTTGCTGCTGCCTTCAGCCTCAAAACCACCCTTTCCCACATGGCGTCACGCCAGGCCCAAAAATGGCCATATGTCTGGAGGTTGGTCCCACGCCCAAAGAGCCAGCAGGGAAAACTATGCCTTGTTCTAAAGCTCTTTGGGAACCGCTTGCGTAGCCCCACACACCTGGGGGCTGCAGGCTTTCCTGCTGCCTTCAGCCTCAAAACCACCCTTTCCCACTTGGAACCGCGCCAGGCACAAAAATGGCCATATGGCTGGAGATTGGTCCCACGCCCAAAGAGCCAGCAGGGAAAACTATGCCTTGTACTAAAGCTCTTTGGGAACCGCTTGCGTAGCCCCACACACCTGGGGGCTGCAGGCTTTCCTGCTGCCTTCAGCCTCAAAAACACCCTTTCCCACTTGGCCCCGCGCGAGGCCCTAAAATGGCCATATGTCTGGAGACTGGTCCCACGGCCACAGAGCCAGCAGGGAAAACTATGCCTTGTTCTAAAGCTCTTTGGGAACCGCTTGCGTAGCCCCACACACCTGGGGGCTGCAGGCTTTTCTGGCACCTGCAGCCTCAAAACCACCCTTTCCCACATGGCGTCACGCCAGGCAGAAAAATGGCCATATGTCTGGAGATTGGTCCCACGCCCAAAGAGCCAGCAGGGAAAACTATGCCTTGTTCTAAAGCTCTTTGGGAACCGCTTGCGTAGCCCCACACACCTGGGGGCTGCAGGCTTTCCTGCTGCCTTCGGCCTCAAAACCACCCTTTCCCACATGGCGTCACGCCAGGCACAAAAATGGCCATATGTCTGGAGACTGGTCCCACGCCCAAAGAGCCAGCAGGGAAAACTATGCCTTGTTCTAAAGCTCTTTGGGAACCGCTTGCGTAGCCCCACACACCTGGGGGCTGCAGGCTTTCCTGCTGCCTTCAGCCTCAAAACCACCCTTTCCCACTTGGCGCTGCGCCAGGCACAAAAATGGCCATATGTCTGGAGGTTGGTCCCACGCCCAAAGAGCCAGCAGGGAAAACTATGCCTTGTTCTAAAGCTCTTTGGGAACCACTTGCGTAGCCCCACACACCTGGGGGCTGCAGGCTTTCCTGCTGCCTTCAGCCTCAAAAACACCCTTTCCCACTTGGCGCTGCGCCAGGCACAAAAATGGCCATATCTCTGGAGACTGGTCCCACGCCCAAAGAGCCAGCAGGGAAAACTATGCCTTGTTCTAAAGCTCTTTGGGAACCTCTTGCGTAGCCCCACACACCTGGGGGCTGCAGGCTTTCCTGCTGCCTTCAGCCTCAAAAACACCCTTTCCCACTAGGCTTCGCTCCAGGCACAAAAATGGCCATATGTCTGGAGACTGGTCCCACGCCCAAAGAGCCAGCAGGGAAAACTATGCCTTGTTCTAAAGCTCTTTGGGAACCGCTTGCGTAGCCCCACACACCTGGGGGCTGCAGGCTTTCCTACTGCCTTCAGCCTCAAAACCACCCTTTCCCACATGGCGTCACGCCAGGCCCAAAAATGGCCATATGTCTGGAGACTGGTCCCACGCCCAAAGAGCCAGCAGGGAAAACTATGCCTTGTTCTAAAGCTCTTTGGGAACCGCTTGCGTAGCCCCACAGACCTTGGGGCTGCAAGCTCTCCTGCTGCCTTCAGCCTCAAAACCACCCTTTCCCACTTGGCGCCGCGCCAGGCCCAAAAATGGCCATATGTCTGGAGACTGGTCCCACGCCCAAAGAGCCAGCAGGGAAAACTATGCCTTGTTCTAAAGCTCTTTGGGAACCGCTTGCGTGGCCCCACAGACCTGGGGGCTGCAGACCTTCCTGCTGCCTTCAGCCTCAAAACCACCCTTTCCCACATGGCGTCACGCCAGGCCCAAAAATGGCCATATGTCTGGAGGTTGGTCCCACGCCCAAAGAGCCAGCAGGGAAAACTATGCCTTGTTCTAAAGCTCTTTGGGAACCGCTTGCGTAGCCCCACACACCTGGGGGCTGCAGGCTTTCCTGCTGCCTTCAGCCTCAAAACCACCCTTTCCCATTTGGAACCGCGCCAGGCACAAAAATGGCCATATGGCTGGAGATTGGTCCCACACCCTAAGAGACAGCAGGGAAAACTATGCCTTGTTCTAAAGCTCTTTGGGAACCGCTTGCGTGGCCCCACACACCTGGGGGCTGCAGGCTTTCCTGCTGCCTTCAGCCTCAAAACCACCCTGTCCCACTTGGCGTCGCGCCAGGCACAAAAATGGCTATTTTTCTGGAGACTGGTCACACGCCGAAAAAGCCAGCAGGGAAAACTATGCCTTGTTCTAAAGCTTTTTGGGAACGGCTTGCGTAGCCCCACACACCTGGGGGCTGCAGGCTTTCCTGCTCTCTTCAGCCTCAAAAACACCCTTTCCCACATGGTGTCACGCCAGGCCCAAAAATGGCCATATGTCTGGAGATTGGTCCCACGCCCAAAGAGCCAGCAGGGAAAACTATGCCTTGTACTAAAGCTCTTTGGGAACCGCTTGCGTAGCCCCACACACCTGGGGGCTGCAGGCTTTCCTGCTGCCTTCAGCCTCAAAAACACCCTTTCCCACTTGGCCCCGCGCGAGGCCCAAAAATGGCCATATGTCTGGAGACTGGTCCCACGGCCACAGAGCCAGCAGGGAAAACTATGCCTTGTTCTAAAGCTCTTTGGGAACCGCTTGCGTAGCCCCACACACCTGGGGGCTGCAGGCTTTTCTGGCACCTGCAGCCTCAAAACCACCCTTTCCCACATGGCGTCACGCCAGGCAGAAAAATGGCCATATGGCTGGAGATTGGTCCCACGCCCAAAGAGCCAGCAGGGAAAACTATGCCTTGTTCTAAAGCTCTTTGGGAACCGCTTGCGTAGCCCCACACACCTGGGGGCTGCAGGCTTTCCTGCTGCCTTCGGCCTCAAAACCACCCTTTCCCACATGGCGTCACGCCAGGCACAAAAATGGCCATATGTCTGGAGACTGGTCCCACGCCCAAAGAGCCAGCAGGGAAAACTATGCCTTGTTCTAAAGCTCTTTGGGAACCGCTTGCGTAGCCCCACACACCTGGGGGCTACAGGCTTTCCTGCTGCCTTCAGCCTCAAAACCACCCTTTCCCACTTGGCCCCGTGCCAGGCACAAAACTGACCATATGTCTGGAGATTGGTCCGACGCCCAAAGAGCCAGCAGGGAAAACTATGCCTTGTTCTAAAGCTCTTTGGGAACCGCTTGCGTAGCCCCACACACATGGGGGCTGCAGGCTTTCCTGCTCTCTTCAGCCTCAAAACAACCCTTTCCCACTTGGCGCCACGCCAGGCCCAAAAATGGCCATATGTCTGGAGACTGGTCCCACGCTCAAAGAGCCAGCAGGGAAAACTATGCCTTGTTCTAAAGCTCTTTGGGAACCGCTTGCGTAGCCCCACACACCTGGGGGCTGCAGGCTTTCCTGCTGCCTTCGGCCTCAAAACCACCCTTTCCCACATGGCGTCACGCCAGGCAGAAAAATGGCCATATGTCTGGAGGTTGGTCCCACGCCCAAAGAGCCAGCAGGGAAAACTATGCCTTGTTCTAAAGCTCTTTGGGAACCGCTTGCGTAGCCCCACACACCTGGGGGCTACAGGCTTTCCTGCTGCCTTCAGCCTCAAAACCACCCTTTCCCACTTAGCCCAGCGCCAGGCACAAAAATGGCTATATTTCTGGAGACTGGTCCCACGCCCAAAGAGCCAGCAGGGAAAACTATGCCTTGTTCTAAAGCTCTTTGGGAACCGCTTGCTTGGCCCCACAGACCTGCGGGCTGCAGACTTTCCTGCTGCCTTCAGCCTCAAAACCACCCTTTCCCACTTGGCGTCGCACCAGGCACAAAAATGGCCATATGTCTGGAGACTGGTCCCACGCCCAAAGAGCCAGCAGGGAAAACTATGCCTTGTTCTAAAGGTGTTTGGGAACCGCTTGCGTAGCCCCACACACAAGGGGGCTGCAGACCTTCCTGCTGCCTTCAGCCTCAAAACCACCCTTTCCCACTTGGTGTCACGCCAGGCACAAAAATGGCCATATGTCTGGAGATTGGTCCCACGCCCAAAGAGCCAGCAGGGAAAACTATGCCTTGTTCTAAAGCTCTTTGGGAACCGCTTGCGTAGCCCCACACACCTGGGGGCTGCAGGCTTTCCTGCTGCCTTCGGCCTCAAAACCACCCTTTCCCACATGGCGTCACGCCAGGCCCAAAAATGGCCATATGGCTGGAGACTGGTCCCACGCCCAAAGAGCCAGCAGGGAAAACTATGCCTTGTTCTAAAGCTCTTTGGGAACCGCTTGCGTAGCCCCACACACCTGGGGGCTGCAGGCTTTCCTGCTGCCTTCAGCCTCAAAACCACCCTTTCCCACTTGGCCCCGTGCCAGGCACAAAAATGACCATATGTCTGGAGATTGGTCCGACGCCCAAAGAGCCAGCAGGGAAAACTATGCCTTGTTCTAAAGCTCTTTGGGAACCGCTTGCGTAGCCCCACACACCTGAGGGCTGCAGGCTTTCCTGCTCTCTTCAGCCTCAAAGGCACCCTTTCCCACTTGGCGCCACGCCAGGCCCAAAAATGGCCATATGTCTGGAGACTGGTCCCACGCCCAAAGAGCCAGCAGGGAAAACTATGCCTTGTTCTAAAGCTTTTTGGGAACTGCTTGCGTAGCCCCACAGACCTGGGGGCTGCTGGCTTTTCTGGCACCTGCAGCCTCAAAACCACCCTTTCCCACATGGTGTCACGACAGGCACAAAAATGGCCATATGTCTGGAGGTTGGTCCCACGCCCAAAGAGCCAGCAGGGAAAACTATGCCTTGTTCTAAAGCTCTTTGGGAACCGCTTGCGTAGCCGCACAGACCTGGGGGCTGCAGGCTTTCCTGCAGCCTTCATCCTCAAAACCACCCTTTCCCACTTGGCCCCGCGCTAGGCCCAAAAATGGCCATATGTCTGGAGACTGGTCCCACGGCCACAGAGCCAGCAGGGAAAACTATGCCTTGTTCTAAAGCTCTTTGGGAACCGCTTGCGTAGCCCCACACACCTGGGGGCTGCCGGCTTTTCTGGCACCTGCAGCCTCAAAACCACCCTTTCCCACATGGCGTCACGCCAGGCACAAAAATGGCCATATGTCTGGAGGTTGGTCACACGCCCAAAGAGCCAGCAGGGAAAACTATGCCTTGTTCTAAAGCTCTTTGGGAACCGCTTGCGTAGCCCCACACACCTGGGGGCTGCAGGCTTTCCTGCTCTCTTCAGACTCAAAACCACCCTTTCCCACTTGGTGTCACGCCAGGCACAAAAATGGCCATATGTCTGGAGATTGGTCCCACGCCCAAAGAGCCAGCAGGGAAAACTATGCCTTGTACTAAAGCTCTTTGGGAACCGCTTGCGTAGCCCCACACACCTGGGGGCTGCAGGCTTTCCTGCTGCTTTCAACCTCAAAACCACCCTTTCCCACTTGGCGCCGCGCCAGGCACAAATATGGCCATATGTCTGGAGACTGGTCCCACGGCCACAGAGCCAGCAGGGAAAACTATGCCTTGTTCTAAAGCTCTTTGGGAACCGCTTGCGTAGCCCCACACACCTAGGGGCTGCAGGCTTTCCAGCTGCCTTCAGCCTCAAAACCACCCTTTCCCACATGGCGTCACGCCAGGCAGAAAAATGGCCATATGGCTGGAGATTGGTCCCACGCCCAAAGAGCCAGCAGGGAAAACTATGCCTTGTTCTAAAGCTTTTTGGGAACTGCTTGCGTAGCCCCACACACCTGGGGGCTGCAGGCTTTCCTGCTGCCTTCAGCCTCAAAACCACCCTTTCCCACTTGGCGCCACGCCAGGCCCAAAAATGGCCATATGTCTGGAGACTGGTCCCACGCTCAAAGAGCCAGCAGGGAAAACTATGCCTTGTTCTAAAGCTCTTTGGGAACCACTTGCGTAGCCCCACACACCTGGGGGCTGCAGGCTTTTCTGGCACCTGCAGCCTCAAAACCACCCTTTCCCACATGGTGTCACGACAGGCACAAAAATGGCCATATGTCTGGAGGTTGGTCCCACGCCCAAAGAGCAAGCAGGGAAAACTATGCCTTGTTCTAAAGCTCTTTGGGAACCAGTTGCGTAGCCCCACAGACCTGGGGGCTGCAGCCTTTCCTGCTGCCTTCAGCCTCAAAAACACCCTTTCCCACATGGCGCCGCGCCAGGCCCAAAAATGGCCATATGTCTGGAGGTTGGTCCCACGCTCAAAGAGCCAGCAGGGAAAACTATGCCTTGTTCTAAAGCTCTTTGGGAACCGCTTGCGTGGCCCCACACACCTGGGGGCTGCAGACCTTCCTGCTGCCTTCAGCCTCAAAACCACCCTTTCCCACTTGGTATCACGCCAGGCAAAAAAATGGCCATATGTCTGGAGATTGGTCCCACGCCGAAAGAGCCAGCAGGGAAAACTATGCCTTGTTCTAAAGCTCTTTGGGAACCGCTTGCGTAGCCGCACAGACCTGGGGGTTGCAGGCTTTCCTGCAGCCTTCATCCTCAAAACCACCCTTTCCCACTTGGCCCCGCGCGAGGCCCAAAAATGGCCATATGTCTGGAGACTGGTCCCACGCCCAAAGAGCCAGCAGGGAAAACTATGCCTTGTTCTAAAGCTCTTTGGGAACCGCTTGCGTAGCCCCACACACCTGGGGGCTGCAGGCTTTTCTGGCACCTGCAGCCTCAAAACCACCCTTTCCCACATGGCGTCACGCCAGGCACAAAAATGGCCATATGTCTGGAGGTTGGTCACACGCCCAAAGAGCCAGCAGGGAAAACTATGCCTTGTTCTAAAGCTCTTTGGGAACCGCTTGCGTAGCCCCACACACCTGGGGGCTGCAGGCTTTCCTGCTGCCTTCAGCCTCAAAACCACCCTTTCCCACTTGGTGTCACGCCAGGCACAAAAATGGCCATATGTCTGGAGATTGGTCCCACGCCCAAAGAGCCAGCAGGGAAAACTATGCCTTGTTCTAAAGCTCTTTGGGAACCGCTTGCGTAGCCCCACAGACCAGCGGGCTGCAGACTTTCCTGCTGCCTTCAGCCTCAAAACCACCCTTTCCCACATGGCGTCACGCCAGGCACAAAAATGGCCATATGTCTGGAGGTTGGTCCCACGCCCAAAGAGCCAGCAGGGAAAACTATGCCTTGTTCTAAAGCTCTTTGGGAACCGCTTGCGTAGCCCCACACACCTGGGGGCTACAGGCTTTCCTGCTGCCTTCAGCCTCAAAACCACCCTTTCCCACTTAGCCCAGCGCCAGGCACAAAAATGGCTATATTTCTGGAGACTGGTCCCACACCCATAGAGCCAGCAGGGAAAACTATGCCTTGTTCTAAAGCTCTTTGGGAACCGCTTGCTTGGCCCCACAGACCTGCGGGCTGAAGACTTTCCTGCTGCCTTCAGCCTCAAAACCACCCTTTCCCACTTGGCGTCGCACCAGGCACAAAAATGGCCATAAGTCTGGAGATTGGTCCCACGCCCAAAGAGCCAGCAGGGAAAACTATGCCTTGTTCTAAAGCTGTTTGGGAACCGCTTGCGTAGCCCCACACACCTGGGGGCTGCAGGCTTTCCTGCTCTCTTCAGCCTCAGAGGCACCCTTTCCCACTTGGTGCCACGCCAGGCCCAAAAATGGCCATATGTCTGGAGACTGGTCCCACGCCCAAAGAGCCAGCAGGGAAAACTATGCCTTGTTCTAAAGCTCTTTGGGAACCGCTTGCGTAGCCCCACACACCTGGGGGCTGCAGGCTCTCCTGCTGCCTTCAGCCTCAAAACCACCCTTTCCCACTTGGCGCCGCGCCAGGCACAAATATGGCCATATGTCTGGAGGTTGGTCCCACGCCCAAAGAGCCAGCAGGGAAAACTATGCCTTGTTCTAAAGCTATTTGGGAACCGCTTGCGTAGCCCCACACACCTGGGGGCTGCAGGCTTTCCTGCTGCCTTCAGCCTCAAAGGCACCCTTTCCCACTTGGTGCCGCGCCAGGCTCAAAAATGGCCATATGTCTGGAGGTTGGTCCCACGCCCAAAGAGCCAGCAGGGAAAACTATGCCTTGTTCTAAAGCTCTTTGAGAACCGCTTGCGTAGCCTCACACACCTGGGGGCTGCAGGCTTTCCTGCTGTCTTCAGCCTCAAAGGCACCCTTTCCCACTTGGTGCCGCGCCAGGCCCAAAAATGGCCACATGTCTGGAGACTGGTCCCACACCCAAAGAGCCAGCAGGGAAAACTATGCCTTGTTCTAAAGCTCTTTGGGAACTGCTTGCGTAGCCCCACACACCTGGGGGCTGCAGGCTTTCCTGCTGCCTTCAGCCTCAAAACCACCCTTTCCCACTTGGCGCTGCGCGAGGCCCAAAAATGGCCATATGTCTGGAGACTGGTCCCACGCTCAAAGAGCCAGCAGGGAAAACTATGCCTTGTTCTAAAGCTCTTTGGGAACCGCTTGCGTAGCCCCACACACCTGGGGGCTGCAGACCTTCCTGCTGCCTTCAGCCTCAAAACCACCCTTTCCCACTTGGTGTCACGCCAGGCACAAAAATGGCCATATGTCTGGAGATTGGTCCCACGCCCAAAGAGCCAGCAGGGAAAACTATGCCTTGTTCTAAAGCTCTTTGGGAACCGCTTGCGTAGCCCCACACACCTGGGGGCTGCAGGCTTTCCTGCTGCCTTCGGCCTCAAAACCACCCTTTCCCACATGGCGTCACGCCAGGCACAAAAATGGCCATATGTCTGGATGTTGGTCCCACGCCCAAAGAGCCAGCAGGGAAAACTATGCCTTGTTCTAAAGCTCTTTGGGAACCGCTTGCGTAGCCCCACACACCTGGGGGCTGCAGGCTTTCCTGCTGCCTTCAGCCTCAAAACCACCCTTTCCCACTTGGCCCCGTGCCAGGCACAAAAATGACCATATGTCTGGAGATTGGTCCCACGCCCAAAGAGACAGCAGGGAAAACTATGCCTTGTTCTAAAGCTCTTTGGGAACCGCTTGCGTAGCCCCACACACCTGGGGGCTGCAGGCTTTCCTGCTCTCTTCAGCCTCAAAGGCACCCTTTCCCACTTGGCGCCACGCCAGGCCCAAAAATGGCCATATGTCTGGAGACTGGTCCCACGCCCAAAGAGCCAGCAGGGAAAACTATGCCTTGTTCTAAAGCTTTTTGGGAACTGCTTGCGTCGCCCCACACACCTGGGGGCTGCAGGCTTTCCTGCTGCCTTCAGCCTCAAAACCACCCTTTCCCACTTGGCGCCGCGCCAGGCCCAAAAATGGCCATATGTCTGGAGACTGGTCCCACGCTCAAAGAGCCAGCAGGGGAAACTATGCCTTGTTCTAAAGCTCTTTGGGAACCGCTTGCGTAGCCCCACACACCTGGGGGCTGCAGGCTTTTCTGGCACCTGCAGCCTCAAAACCACCCTTTCCCACATGGCGTCACGCCAGGCAGAAAAATGGCCATATGTCTGGAGACTGGTCCCACGCCCAAAGAGCCAGCAGGGAAAACTATGCCTTGTTCTAAAGCTCTTTGGGAACCGCTTGCGTAGCCCCACACACCTGGGGGCTGCAGGCTTTCCTGCTGCCTTCGGCCTCAAAACCACCCTTTCCCACATGGCGTCACGCCAGGCCCAAAAATGGCCATATGTCTGACGGTTGGTCCCACGCCCAAAGAGCCAG
Organism: Chroicocephalus ridibundus; assembly: GCF_963924245.1. NCBI lineage: Eukaryota > Metazoa > Chordata > Aves > Charadriiformes > Laridae > Chroicocephalus > Chroicocephalus ridibundus. Next base: position 104,324 of record NW_026961632.1, read on the forward strand.
CAGGGAAAACTATGCCTTGTTCTAAAGCTCTTTGGGAACCGCTTGCGTAGCCCCACACACCTGGGGGCTGCAGGCTTTCCTGCTGCCTTCAGCCTCAAAACCACCCTTTCCCACTTGGTGTCACGCCAGGCACAAAAATGGCCATATGTCTGGAGATTGGTCCCATGCCGAAAGAGCCAGCAGGGAAAACTATGCCTGGTTCTAAAGCTCTTTGGGAACCGCTTGCGTAGCCCCACACACCTGGGGGCTACAGGCTTTCCTGCTGCCTTCAGCCTCAAAACCACCCTTTCCCAATTAGCCCAGCGCCAGGCACAAAAATGGCTATATTTCTGGAGACTGGTCCCACGCCCAAAGAGCCAGCAGGGAAAACTATGCCTCGTTCTAAAGCTCTTTGGGAACCGCTTGCTTGGCCCCACAGACCTGCGGGCTGCAGACTTTCCTGCTGCCTTCAGCCTCAAAACCACCCTTTCCCACTTGGCGTCGCACCAGGCACAAAAATGGCCATAAGTCTGGAGATTGGTCCCACGCCCAAAGAGCCAGCAGGGAAAACTATGCCTTGTTCTAAAGCTGTTTGGGAACCGCTTGCGTAGCCCCACACACCTGGGGGCTGCAGGCTTTCCTGCTCTCTTCAGCCTCAGAGGCACCCTTTCCCACTTGGTGCCACGCCAGGCCCAAAAATGGCCATATGTCTGGAGACTGGTCCCACGCCCAAAGAGCCAGCAGGGAAAACTATGCCTTGTTCTAAAGCTCTTTGGGAACCGCTTGCGTAGCCCCACACACCTGGGGGCTGCAGGCTCTCCTGCTGCCTTCAGCCTCAAAACCACCCTTTCCCACTTGGCGTCGCGCCAGGCACAAATATGGCCATATGTCTGGAGGTTGGTCCCACGCCCAAAGAGCCAGCAGGGAAAACTATGCCTTGTTCTAAAGCTATTTGGGAACCGCTTGCGTAGCCCCACACACCTGGGGGCTGCAGGCTTTCCTGCTGCCTTCAGCCTCAAAGGCACCCTTTCCCACTTGGTGCCGCGCCAGGCTCAAAAATGGCCATATGTCTGGAGGTTGGTCCCACGCCCAAAGAGCCAGCAGGGAAAACTATGCCTTGTTCTAAAGCTCTTTGAGAACCGCTTGCGTAGCCCCACAGACCTTGGGGCTGCAGGCTTTCCTGCTGCCTTCAGCCTCAAAACCACCCTTTCCGACTTGGCGTCGCACCAGGCACAAAAATGGCCATAAGTCTGGAGATTGGTCCCACGCCCAAAGAGCCAGCAGGGAAAACTATGCCTTGTTCTAAAGCTGTTTGGGAACCGCTTGCGTAGCCCCACACACCTGGGGGCTGCAGGCTTTCCTGCTCTCTTCAGCCTCAGAGGCACCCTTTCCCACTTGGTGCCACGCCAGGCCCAAAAATGGCCATATGTCTGGAGACTGGTCCCACGCCCAAAGAGCCAGCAGGGAAAACTATGCCTTGTTCTAAAGCTCTTTGGGAACCGCTTGCGTAGCCCCACACACCTGGGGGCTGCAGGCTCTCCTGCTGCCTTCAGCCTCAAAACCACCCTTTCCCACATGGCGTCATGCCAGGCTCAAAAATGGCCATATGTCTGGAGGTTGGTCCCACGCCCAAAGAGCCAGCAGGGAAAACTATGCCTTGTTCTAAAGCTCTTTGAGAACCGCTTGCGTAGCCTCACACACCTGGGGGCTGCAGGCTTTCCTGCTGCCTTCAGCCTCAAAGGCACCCTTTCCCACTTGGTGCCGCGCCAGGCCCAAAAATGGCCACATGTCTGGAGACTGGTCCCACGCCCAAAGAGCCAGCAGGGAAAACTATGCCTTGTTCTAAAGCTCTTTGGGAACTGCTTGCGTAGCCCCACACACCTGGGGGCTGCAGGCTTTCCTGCTGCCTTCAGCCTCAAAACCACCCTTTCCCACTTGGCGCTGCGCGAGGCCCAAAAATGGCCATATGTCTGGAGATTGGTCCCACGCTCAAAGAGCCAGCAGGGAAAACTATGCCTTGTTCTAAAGCTCTTTGGGAACCGCTTGCGTAGCCCCACACACCTGGGGGCTTCAGACCTTCCTGCTGCCTTCAGCCTCAAAACCACCCTTTCCCACTTGGTGTCACGCCAGGCACAAAAATGGCCATATGGCTGGAGATTGGTCCCACGCCCAAAGAGCCAGCAGGGAAAACTATGCCTTGTACTAAAGCTCTTTGGGAACCGCTTGCGTAGCCCCACAGACCTGGGGGCTGCAGGCTTTCCTGCTGCCTTCAGCCTCAAAACCACCCTTTCCCACATGGCGTCATGCCAGGCACAAAAATGGCCATATGTCTGGAGGTTGGTCCCACGCCCAAAGAGCCAGCAGGGAAAACTATGCCTTGTTCTAAAGCTTTTTGGGAAATGCTTGCGTAGCCCCACACACCTGGGGGCTGCAGGCTTTCCTGCTGCCTTCAGCCTCAAAGGCACCCTTTCCCACTTGGCGCCACGCCAGGCCCAAAAATGGCCATATGTCTGGAGACTGGTCCCACGCCCAAAGAGCCAGCAGGGAAAACTATGCCTTGTTCTAAAGCTCTTTGGGAACCGCTTGCGTAGCCCCACACACCTGGGGGCTGCAGGCTTTTCTGGCACCTGCAGCCTCAAAACCACCCTTTCCCACATGGCGTCACGCCAGGCAGAAAAATGGCCATATGTCTGGAGGTTGGTCCCACGCCCAAAGAGCCAGCAGGGAAAACTATGCCTTGTTCTAAAGCTCTTTGGGAACCGCTTGCGTAGCCCCACACACCTGGGGGCTGCAGGCTTTCCTGCTGCCTTCAGCCTCAAAACCACCCTTTCCCACATGGCGTCACGCCAGGCCCAAAAATGGCCATATGTCTGGAGGTTGGTCCCACGCTCAAAGAGCCAGCAGGGAAAACTATGCCTTGTTCTAAAGCTCTTTGGGAACCGCTTGCGTAGCCCCACACACCTGGGGGCTGCAGACCTTCCTGCTGCCTTCAGCTTCAAAACCACCCTTTCCCACTTGGTGTCACGCCAGGCACAAAAATGGCCATATGTCTGGAGATTGGTCCCACGCCCAAAGAGCCAGCAGGGAAAACTATGCCTTGTTCTAAAGCTCTTTGGGAACCGCTTGCGTAGCCCCACACACCTGGGGGCTGCAGGCTTTCCTGCTGCCTTCAGCCTCAAAACCACCCTTTCCCACATGGCGTCACGCCAGGCACAAAAATGGCCATATGTCTGGAGGTTGGTCCCACGCCCAAAGAGCCAGGAGGGAAAACTATGCCTTGTTCTAAAGCTCTTTGGGAACCGCTTGCGTAGCCCCACACACCTAGGGGCTACAGTCTTTCCTGCTGCCTTCAGCCTCAAAACCACCCTTTCCCACTTAGCCCAGCGCCAGGCACAAAAATGGCTATATTTCTGGAGACTGGTCCCACGCCCAAAGAGCCAGCAGGGAAAACTATGCCTTGTTCTAAAGCTCTTTGGGAACCGCTTGCTTGGCCCAACAGACCTGCGGGCTGCAGACTTTCCTGCTGCCTTCAGCCTCAAAACCACCCTTTCCCACTTGGCGTCGCACCAGGCACAAAAATGGCCATATGTCTGGAGATTGGTCCCACGCCCAAAGAGCCAGCAGGGAAAAATATGCCTTGTTCTAAAGCTCTTTGGGAACCGCTTGCGTAGCCCCACACACCTGGGGGCTGCAGGCTTTCCTGCTCTCTTCAGCCTCAGAGGCACCCTTTCCCACTTGGTGCCACGCCAGGCACAAAAATGGCCATATGTCTGGAGACTGGTCCCACGCCCAAAGAGCCAGCAGGGAAAACTATGCCTTGTTCTAAAGCTCTTTGGGAACCGCTTCCGTAGCCCCACACACCTGGGGGCTGCAGGCTCTCCTGCTGCCTTCAGCCTCAAAACCACCCTTTCCCACTTGGCGCTGCGCCAGGCAAAAAAATGGCCATATGTCTGGAGGTTGGTCCCACGCCCAAAGAGCCAGCAGGGAAAACTATGCCTTGTTCTAAAGCTCGTTGGGAACTGCTTGCGTAGCCCCACACACCTGGGCGCTGCAGGCTTTCCTGCTGCCTTCAGCCTCAAAACCACCCTTTCCCACTTGGCGCTGCGCGAGGCCCAAAAATGGCCATATGTCTGGAGATTGGTCCCACGCCCAAAGAGCCAGCAGGGAAAACTATGCCTTGTACTAAAGCTCTTTGGAAACGCCTTGCGTAGCCCCACACACCTGGGGGCTGCAGGCTTTCCTGCTGCCTTCAGCCTCAAAACCACCCTTTCCCACATGGCGTCACGCCAGGCACAAAAATGGCCATATGTCTGGAGGTTGGTCCCACGCCCAAAGAGCCAGCAGGGAAAACTATGCCTTGTTCTAAAGCTCTTTGGGAACCGCTTGCGTAGCCCCACACACCTGGGGGCTGCAGGCTTTCCTGCTGCCTTCAGCCTCAAAACCACCCTTTCGCACATGGCGTCACGCCAGGCACAAAAATGGCCATATGTCTGGAGATTGGTCCCACGCCCAAAGAGCCAGCAGGGAAAACTATGCCTTGTTCTAAAGCTCTTTGGGAACCGCTTGCGTAGCCCCACACACCTGGGGGCTGCAGGCTTTCCTGCTGCCTTCAGCCTCAAAACCACCCTTTCCCACATGGCGTGACACCAGGCCCAGAAATGGCCATATGTCTGGAGATTGGTCCCACGCCCAAAGAGCCAGCAGGGAAAACTATGCCTTGTTCTAAAGCTCTTTGGGAACCGCTTGCGTAGCCCCACAGACCTTGGGGCTGCAGGCTTTCCTGCTGCCTTCAGCCTCAAAACCACCCTTTCCCACTTGGCGCCACGCCAGGCCCAAAAATGACCATATGTCTGGAGATTGGTCCCACGCCCAAAGAGTCAGCAGGGAAAACTATGCCTTGTTCTAAAGCTCTTTGGGAACCGCTTGCGTAGCCCCACACACCTGGGGGCTGCAGGCTTTCCTGCTCTCTTCAGCCTCAGAGGCACCCTTTCCCACTTGGTGCCGCGCCAGGCCCAAAAATGGCCATATGTCTGGAGACTGGTCCCACGCCCATAGAGCCAGCAGGGAAAACTATGCCTTGTTCTAAAGCTCTTTGGGAACCGCTTGCATAGCCCCACACACCTGGGGGCTGCAGGCTTTCCTGCTGCCTTCAGCCTCAAAACCACCCTTTCCCACTTGGCGCCGCACCAGGCCCAAAAATGGCCATATGTCTGGGGATTGGTCCCACGCCCAAAGAGCCAGCAGGGAAAACTATGCCTTGTTCTAAAGCTCTTTGGGAACCGCTTGCGTAGCCCCACACACCTGGGGGCTGCAGGCTTTCTTGCTCTCTTCAGCCTCAAAACCACCCTTTCCCACTTGGTGTCACGCCAGGCACAAAAATGGCCATATGTCTGGAGATTGGTCCCACGCCCAAAGAGCCAGCAGGGAAAACTATGCCTTGTACTAAAGCTCTTTGGGAACCGCTTGCGTAGCCCCACACACCTGGGGGCTGCAGGCTTTCCTGCTGCCTTCAGTCTCAAAACCACCCTTTCCCACATGGCGTCACGCTAGGCACAAAAATGGCCATATGTCTGGAGGTTGGTCCCACGCCCAAAGAGCCAGCAGGGAAAACTATGCCTTGTTCTAAAGCTCTTTGGGAACCGCTTGCGTGGCCTCACAGACCTGGGGGCTGCAGGCTTTCCTGCTGCCTTCAGCCTGAAAACCACCCTTTCCCACTTGGCGCCGCACCAGGCCCAAAAATGGCCATATGTCTGGAGACTGGTCCCACGCCCAAAGAGCCAGCAGGGAAAACTATGCCTTGTTCTAAAGCTCTTTGGGAACCGCTTGCGTAGCCCCACAGACCTGGGGGCTGCAGGCTTTCCTGCTGCCTTCAGCCTCAAAACCACCCTTTCCCACATGGCGTCACGCCAGGCATAAAAATGGCCATATGTCTGGAGGTTGGTCCCACGCCCAAAGAGCCAGCAGGGAAAACTATGCCTTGTTCTAAAGCTCTTTGGGAACCGCTTGCGTAGCCCCACACACCTGGGGGCTCCAAGCTTTCCTGCTGCCTTCAGCCTCAAAACCACCCTTTCCCACTTGGCGCCGCGCGAGGCCCAAAAATGGCCATATGTCTGGAGGTTGGTCCCACGCCCAAAGAGCCAGCAGGGAAAACTATGCCTTGTTGTAAAGCTCTTTGGGAACCACTTGCGTGGCCTCACAGACCTGGGGGCTGCAGGCTTTCTTGCTCTCTTCAGCCTAAAAACCACCCTTTCCCACTTGGTGTCACGCCAGGCACAAAAATGGCCATATGTCTGGAGATTGGTCCCACGCCCAAAGAGCCAGCAGGGAAAACTATGCCTTGTACTAAAGCTCTTTGGGAACCGCTTGCGTAGCCCCACACACCTGGGGGCTGCAGGCTTTCCTGCTGCCTTCAGCCTCAAAACCACCCTTTCCCACTTGGCGCCGCACCAGGCCCAAAAATGGCCATATGTCTGGAGACTGGTCCCACGGCCACAGAGCCAGCAGGGAAAACTATGCCTTGTTCTAAAGCTCTTTGGGAACCGCTTGCATAGCCCCACACACCTGGGGGCTGCAAGCTTTCCTGCTGCCTTCAGCCTCAAAACCACCCTTTCCCACTTGGCGCCGCGCCAGGCCCAAAAATGGCCATATGTCTGGAGGTTGGTCCCACGCCGAAAGAGCCAGCAGGGAAAACTATGCCTTGTTCTAAAGCTCTTTGGGAACGGCTTGCGTAGCCCCACACACCTGGGGGCTGCAGGCTTTCCTGCTGCCTTCAGCCTCAAAACCACCCTTTCCCACTTGGTGTCACGCCAGGCACGAAAATGGCCATATGTCTGGAGATTGGTCCCACGCCGAAAGAGCCAGCAGGGAAAACTATGCCTTGTACTAAAGCTCTTTGGGAACCGCTTGCGTAGCCCCACACACCTGGGGGCTGCAGGCTTTCCTGCTGCCTTCAGCCTCAAAACCACCCTTTCCCACATGGCGTCACGCCAGGCACAAAAATGGCCATATGTCTGGAGGTTGGTCCCACGCCCAAAGAGCCAGCAGGGAAAACTATGCCTTGTTCTAAAGCTCTTTGGGAACCGCTTGTGTGGCCTCACAGACCTGGGGGCTGCAAGCTTTCCTGCTGCCTTCAGCCTCAAAACCACCCTTTCCCACTTGGCGCCGCACCAGGCACAAAAATGGCCATATGTCTGGAGATTGGTCCCACGCCCAAAGAGCCAGCAGGGAAAACTATGCCTTGTTCTAAAGCTCTTTGGGAACCGCTTGCGTAGCCCCACACACCTGGGGGCTGCAGGCTTTCCTGCTGCCTTCAGCCTCAAAACCACCCTTTCCCACATGGCGTCACGCCAGGCATAAAAATGGCCATATGTCTGGAGGTTGGTCCCACGCCCAAAGAGCCAGCAGGGAAAACTATGCCTTGTTCTAAAGCTCTTTGGGAACCGCTTGCGTAGCCCCACACACCTGGGGGCTGCAAGCTTTCCTGCTGCCTTCAGCCTCAAAACCACCCTTTCCCACTTGGCGCCGCGCGAGGCCCAAAAATGGCCATATGTCTGGAGATTGGTCCCACGCCCAAAGAGCCAGCAGGGAAAACTATGCCTTGTTCTAAAGCTCTTTGGGAACCGCTTGCGTAGCCCCACACACCTGGGGGCTGCAGGCTTTCCTGCTGCCTTCAGCCTCAAAACCACCCTTTCCCACATGGCGTCACGCCAGGCATAAAAATGGCCATATGTCTGGAGGTTGGTCCCACGCCCAAAGAGCCAGCAGGGAAAACTATGCCTTGTTCTAAAGCTCTTTGGGAACCGCTTGCGTAGCCCCACACACCTGGGGGCTGCAAGCTTTCCTGCTGCCTTCAGCCTCAAAACCACCCTTTCCCACTTGGCGCCGCGCGAGGCCCAAAAATGGCCATATGTCTGGAGATTGGTCCCACGCCCAAAGAGCCAGCAGGGAAAACTATGCCTTGTTCTAAAGCTCTTTGGGAACCGCTTGCGTGGCCTCACAGACCTGGGGGCTGCAGGCTTTCTTGCTCTCTTCAGCCTCAAAACCACCCTTTCCCACTTGGTGTCACGCCAGGCACAAAAATGGCCATATGTCTGGAGATTGGACCCACGACCAAAGAGCCAGCAGGGAAAACTATGCCTTGTTCTAAAGCTCTTTGGGAACCGCTTGCGTAGCCCCACACACCTGGGGGCTGCAGGCTTTCCTGCTGCCTTCAGCCTCAAAACCACCCTTTCCCACTTGGCGCCGCACCAGGCCCAAAAATGGCCATATGTCTGGAGAGTGGTCCCACGGCCACAGAGCCAGCAGGGAAAACTATGCCTTGTTCTAAAGCTCTTTGGGAACCGCTTGCGTAGCCCCACACACCTGGGGGCTGCAGGCTTTCCTGCTGCCTTCAGCCTCAAAGGCACCCTTTCCCACTTGGTGCCGCGTCAGGCTCAAAAATGGCCATATGTCTGGAGGTTGGTCCCACGCCCAAAGAGCCAGCAGGGAAAACTATGCCTTGTTCTAAAGCTCTTTGAGAACCGCTTGCGTAGCCTCACACACCTGGGGGCTGCAGGCTTTCCTGCTGCCTTCAGCCTCAAAGGCACCCTTTCCCACTTGGTGCCGCGCCAGGCCCAAAAATGGCCACATGTCTGGAGACTGGTCCCACGCCCAAAGAGCCAGCAGGGAAAACTATGCCTTGTTCTAAAGCTCTTTGGGAACTGCTTGCGTAGCCCCACACACCTGGGGGCTGCAGGCTTTCCTGCTGCCTTCAGCCTCAAAACCACCCTTTCCCACTTGGCGCTGCGCGAGGCCCAAAAATGGCCATATGTCTGGAGACTGGTCCCACGCTCAAAGAGCCAGCAGGGAAAACTATGCCTTGTTCTAAAGCTCTTTGGGAACCGCTTGCGTAGCCCCACACACCTGGGGGCTGCAGACCTTCCTGCTGCCTTCAGCCTCAAAACCACCCTTTCCCACTTGGTGTCACGCCAGGCACAAAAATGGCCATATGTCTGGAGACTGGTCCCACGCCCAAAGAGCCAGCAGGGAAAACTATGCCTTGTTCTAAAGCTCTTTGGGAACCGCTTGCGTAGCCCCACAGACCTGGGGGCTGCAGGCTTTCCTGCTGCCTTCAGCCTCAAAACCACCCTTTCCCACATGGCGTCATGCCAGGCACAAAAATGGCCATATGTCTGGAGGTTGGTCCCACGCCCAAAGAGCCAGCAGGGAAAACTATGCCTTGTTCTAAAGCTTTTTGGGAAATGCTTGCGTAGCCCCACACACCTGGGGGCTGCAGGCTTTCCTGCTCTCTTCAGCCTCAAAGGCACCCTTTCCCACTTGGCGCCACGCCAGGCCCAAAAATGGCCATATGTCTGGAGACTGGTCCCACGCCCAAAGAGCCAGAAGGGAAAACTATGCCTTGTTCTAAAGCTCTTTGGGAACCGCTTGCGTAGCCCCACACACCTGGGGGCTGCAGGCTTTTCTGGCACCTGCAGCCTCAAAACCACCCTTTCCCACATGGCGTCACGCCAGGCAGAAAAATGGCCATATGTCTGGAGGTTGGTCCCACGCCCAAAGAGCCAGCAGGGAAAACTATGCCTTGTTCTAAAGCTCTTTGGGAACCGCTTGCGTAGCCCCACACACCTGGGGGCTGCAGGCTTTCCTGCTGCCTTCAGCCTCAAAACCACCCTTTCCCACATGGCGTCACGCCAGGCCCAAAAATGGCCGTATGTCTGGAGGTTGGTCCCACGCTCAAAGAGCCAGCAGGGAAAACTATGCCTTGTTCTAAAGCTCTTTGGGAACCGCTTGCGTAGCCCCACACACCTGGGGGCTGCAGACCTTCCTGCTGCCTTCAGCCTCAAAACCACCCTTTCCCACATGGCGTCACGCCAGGCACAAAAATGGCCATATGTCTGGAGGTTGGTCCCACGCCCAAAGAGCCAGGAGAGAAAACTATGCCTTGTTCTAAAGCTCTTTGGGAACCGCTTGCGTAGCCCCACACACCTAGGGGCTACAGGCTTTCCTGCTGCCTTCAGCCTCAAAACCACCCTTTCCCACTTAGCCCAGCGCCAGGCACAAAAATGGCTATATTTCTGGAGACTGGTCCCACGCCCAAAGAGCCAGCAGGGAAAACTATGCCTTGTTCTAAAGCTCTTTGGGAACCGCTTGCTTGGCCCAACAGACCTGCGGGCTGCAGACTTTCCTGCTGCCTTCAGCCTCAAAACCACCCTTTCCCACTTGGCGTCGCACCAGGCACAAAAATGGCCATATGTCTGGAGATTGGTCCCACGCCCAAAGAGCCAGCAGGGAAAAATATGCCTTGTTCTAAAGCTCTTTGGGAACCGCTTGCGTAGCCCCACACACCTGGGGGCTGCAGGCTTTCCTGCTCTCTTCAGCCTCAGAGGCACCCTTTCCCACTTGGTGCCACGCCAGGCACAAAAATGGCCATATGTCTGGAGACTGGTCCCACGCCCAAAGAGCCAGCAGGGAAAACTATGCCTTGTTCTAAAGCTCTTTGGGAACCGCTTCCGTAGCCCCACACACCTGGGGGCTGCAGGCTCTCCTGCTGCCTTCAGCCTCAAAACCACCCTTTCCCACTTGGCGCTGCGCCAGGCAAAAAAATGGCCATATGTCTGGAGGTTGGTCCCACGCCCAAAGAGCCAGCAGGGAAAACTATGCCTTGTTCTAAAGCTCTTTGGGAACCGCTTGCGTAGCCCCACACACCTGGGGGCTGCAGGCTTTCCTGCTCTCTTCAGCCTCAAAGGCACCCTTTCCCACTTGGCGCCGCGCCAGGCCCAAAAATGGCCATATGTCTGGAGACTGGTCCCACGCCCAAAGAGCCAGCAGGGAAAACTATGCCTTGTTCTAAAGCTCTTTGGGAACTGCTTGCGTAGCCCCACACACCTGGGGGCTGCAGGCTTTCCTGCTGCCTTCAGCCTCAAAACCACCCTTTCCCACTTGGCGCTGCGCGAGGCCCAAAAATGGCCATATGTCTGGAGACTGGTCCCACGCTCAAAGAGCCAGCAGGGAAAACTATGCCTTGTTCTAAAGCTCTTTGGGAACCGCTTGCGTAGCCCCACACACCTGGGGGCTGCAGACCTTCCTGCTGCCTTCAGCCTCAAAACCACCCTTTCCCACTTGGTGTCACGCCAGGCACAAAAATGGCCATATGTCTGGAGATTGGTCCCACGCCCAAAGAGCCAGCAGGGAAAACTATGCCTTGTACTAAAGCTCTTTGGAAACGCCTTGCGTAGCCCCACACACCTGGGGGCTGCAGGCTTTCCTGCTGCCTTCAGCCTCAAAACCACCCTTTCCCACATGGCGTCACGCCAGGCACAAAAATGGCCATATGTCTGGAGGTTGGTCCCACGCCCAAAGAGCCAGCAGGGAAAACTATGCCTTGTTCTAAAGCTCTTTGGGAACCGCTTGCGTAGCCCCACACACCTGGGGGCTGCAGGCTTTCCTGCTGCCTTCAGCCTCAAAACCACCCTTTCGCACATGGCGTCACGCCAGGCACAAAAATGGCCATATGTCTGGAGATTGGTCCCACGCCCAAAGAGCCAGCAGGGAAAACTATGCCTTGTTCTAAAGCTCTTTGGGAACCGCTTGCGTAGCCCCACACACCTGGGGGCTGCAGGCTTTCCTGCTGCCTTCAGCCTCAAAACCACCCTTTCCCACATGGCGTGACACCAGGCCCAGAAATGGCCATATGTCTGGAGATTGGTCCCACGCCCAAAGAGCCAGCAGGGAAAACTATGCCTTGTTCTAAAGCTCTTTGGGAACCGCTTGCGTAGCCCCACAGACCTTGGGGCTGCAGGCTTTCCTGCTGCCTTCAGCCTCAAAACCACCCTTTCCCACTTGGCGCCACGCCAGGCCCAAAAATGACCATATGTCTGGAGATTGGTCCCACGCCCAAAGAGTCAGCAGGGAAAACTATGCCTTGTTCTAAAGCTCTTTGGGAACCGCTTGCGTAGCCCCACACACCTGGGGGCTGCAGGCTTTCCTGCTCTCTTCAGCCTCAGAGGCACCCTTTCCCACTTGGTGCCGCGCCAGGCCCAAAAATGGCCATATGTCTGGAGACTGGTCCCACGCCCATAGAGCCAGCAGGGAAAACTATGCCTTGTTCTAAAGCTCTTTGGGAACCGCTTGCATAGCCCCACACACCTGGGGGCTGCAGGCTTTCCTGCTGCCTTCAGCCTCAAAACCACCCTTTCCCACATGGCGTCACGCCAGGCCCAAAAATGGCCATATGTCTGGAGATTGGTCCGACGCCCAAAGAGCCAGCAGGGAAAACTATGCCTTGTTCTAAAGCTTTTTGGGAACGGCTTGCGTAGCCCCACAGACCAGGGGGCTGCAAGCTTTCCTGCTGCCTTCAGCCTCAAAACCACCCTTTCCCACTTGGCGCCGCGCCAGGCACAAAAATGGCCATATGTCTGGAGACTGGTCCCACGCCCAAAGAGCCAGCAGGGAAAACTATGCCTTGTTCTAAAGCTCTTTGGGAACCGCTTGCGTAGCCGCACAGACCTGGGGGCTGCAGGCTTTCCTGCTGCCTTCAGCCTCAAAACCACCCTTTCCCACTTGGTGCCGCGCCAGGCTCAAAAATGGCCATATGTCTGGAGGTTGGTCCCACGCCGAAAGAGCCAGCAGGGAAAACTATGCCTTGTTCTAAAGCTCTTTGGGAACCGCTTGCGTAGCCCCACACACCTGGGAGCTGCAGGCTTTCCTGCTGCTTTCAGCCTCAAAACCACCCTTTCCGACTTGGCGCCGCGCCAGGCCCAAAAATGACCATATGTCTGGAGATTGGTCCGACGCCCAAAGAGCCAGCAGGGAAAACTATGCCTTGTTCTAAAGCTCTTTGGGAACCGCTTGCGTAGCCCCACACACCTGGGGGCTGCAGGCTTTCCTGCTCTCTTCAGCCTCAGAGGCACCCTTTCCCACTTGGTGCCGCGCCAGGCCCAAAAATGGCCATATGTCTGGAGACTGGTCCCACGCCCATAGAGCCAGCAGGGAAAAATATGCCTTGTTCTAAAGCTCTTTGGGAACCGCTTGCATAGCCCCACACACCTGCGGGCTGCAGGCTTTCCTGCTGCCTTCAGCCTGAAAACCACCCTTTCCCACATGGCGTCACGCCAGGCACAAAAATGGCCATATGTCTGGAGATTGGTCCGACGCCCAAAGAGCCAGCAGGGAAAACTATGCCTTGTTCTAAAGCTTTTTGGGAACGGCTTGCGTAGCCCCACAGACCAGGGGGCTGCAAGCTTTCCTGCTGCCTTCAGCCTCAAAACCACCCTTTCCCACTTGGCGCCGCGCCAGGCACAAAAATGGCCATATGTCTGGAGACTGGTCCCACGCCCAAAGAGCCAGCAGGGAAAACTATGCCTTGTTCTAAAGCTCTTTGGGAACCGCTTGCGTAGCCGCACAGACCTGGGGGCTGCAGGCTTTCCTGCTGCCTTCAGCCTCAAAACCACCCTTTCCCACTTGGTGCCGCGCCAGGCTCAAAAATGGCCATATGTCTGGAGGTTGGTCCCACGCCGAAAGAGCCAGCAGGGAAAACTATGCCTTGTTCTAAAGCTCTTTGGGAACCGCTTGCGTAGCCCCACACACCTGGGGGCTGCAGGCTTTCCTGCTGCCTTCAGCCTCAAAACCACCCTTTCCCACTTGGCGCCGCACCAGGCCCAAAAATGGCCATATGTCTGCAGATTGGTCCCACGCCCAAAGAGCAGCAGGGAAAACTATGCCTTGTTCTAAAGCTCTTTGGGAACCGCTTGCGTAGCCCCACACACCTGGGGGCTGCAGGCTTTCCTGCTGCCTTCGGCCTCAAAACCACCCTTTCCCACATGGCGTCACGCCAGGCACAAAAATGGCCATATGTCTGGAGACTGGTCCCACGCCCAAAGAGCCAGCAGGGAAAACTATGCCTTGTTCTAAAGCTCTTTGGGAACCGCTTGCGTAGCCCCACAGACCTGGGGGCTGCAGGCTTTCCTGCTGCCTTCAGCCTCAAAACCACCCTTTCGCACATGGCGTCACGCCAGGCCCAAAAATGGCCATATGTCTGGAGATTGGTCCCACGCCCAAAGAGCCAGCAGGGAAAACTATGCCTTGTTCTAAAGCTCTTTGGGAACCGCTTGCGTAGCCCCACACACCTGGGGGCTGCAGGCTTTCCTGCTGCCTTCAGCCTCAAAACCACCCTTTCCCACATGGCGTGACACCAGGCCCAGAAATGGCCATATGTCTGGAGATTGGTCACACGCCCAAAGAGCCAGCAGGGAAAACTATGCCTTGTTCTAAACCTCTTTGGGAACCGCTTGCGTAGCCCCACAGACCTTGGGGCTGCAGGCTTTCCTGCTGCCTTCAGCCTCAAAACCACCCTTTCCCACTTGGCGCCACGCCAGGCCCAAAAATGCCCATATGTCTGGAGATTGGTCCCACGCCCAAAGAGTCAGCAGGGAAAACTATGCCTTGTTCTAAAGCTCTTTGGGAACCGCTTGCGTAGCCCCACACACCTGGGGGCTGCAGGCTTTCCTGCTCTCTTCAGCCTCAGAGGCACCCTTTCCCACTTGGTGCCGCGCCAGGCCCAAAAATGGCCATATGTCTGGAGACTGGTCCCATGCCCATAGAGCCAGCAGGGAAAACTATGCCTTGTTCTAAAGCTCTTTGGGAACCGCTTGCATAGCCCCACACACCTGGGGGCTGCAGGCTTTCCTGCTGCCTTCAGCCTGAAAACCACCCTTTCCCACATGGCGTCACGCCAGGCCCAAAAATGGTCATATGGCTGGAGACTGGTCCGACGCCCAAAGAGCCAGCAGGGAAAACTATGCCTTGTTCTAAAGCTCTTTGGGAACGGCTTGCGTAGCCCCACAGACCAGGGGGCTGCAAGCTTTCCTGCTGCCTTCAGCCTCAAAACCACCCTTTCCCACTTGGCGCCGCGCCAGGCACAAAAATGGCCATATGTCTGGAGACTGGTCCCACGCCCAAAGAGCCAGCAGGGAAAACTATGCCTTGTTCTAAAGCTCTTTGGGAACCGCTTGCGTAGCCGCACAGACCTGGGGGCTGCAGGCTTTCCTGCTGCCTTCAGCCTCAAAACCACCCTTTCCCACTTGGCGCCGCGCCAGGCTCAAAAATGGCCATATGTCTGGAGGTTGGTCCCACGCCGAAAGAGCCAGCAGGGAAAACTATGCCTTGTTCTAAAGCTCTTTGGGAACCGCTTGCGTAGCCCCACACACCTGGGGGCTGCAGGCTTTCCTGCTGCCTTCAGCCTCAAAACCACCCTTTCCCACTTGGCGCCGCACCAGGCCCAAAAATGGCCATATGTCTGCAGATTGGTCCCACGCCCAAAGAGCAGCAGGGAAAACTATGCCTTGTTCTAAAGCTCTTTGGGAACCGCTTGCGTAGCCCCACACACCTGGGGGCTGCAGGCTTTCCTGCTGCCTTCGGCCTCAAAACCACCCTTTCCCACATGGCGTCACGCCAGGCACAAAAATGGCCATATGTCTGGAGACTGGTCCCACGCCCAAAGAGCCAGCAGGGAAAACTATGCCTTGTTCTAAAGCTCTTTGGGAACCGCTTGCGTAGCCCCACAGACCTGGGGGCTGCAGGCTTTCCTGCTGCCTTCAGCCTCAAAACCACCCTTTCGCACATGGCGTCACGCCAGGCCCAAAAATGGCCATATGTCTGGAGATTGGTCCCACGCCCAAAGAGCCAGCAGGGAAAACTATGCCTTGTTCTAAAGCTCTTTGGGAACCGCTTGCGTAGCCCCACACACCTGGGGGCTGCAGGCTTTCCTGCTGCCTTCAGCCTCAAAACCACCCTTTCCCACATGGCGTGACACCAGGCCCAGAAATGGCCATATGTCTGGAGATTGGTCACACGCCCAAAGAGCCAGCAGGGAAAACTATGCCTTGTTCTAAAGCTCTTTGGGAACCGCTTGCGTAGCCCCACACACCTGGGGGCTGCAGGCTTTCCTGCTGCCTTCAGCCTCAAAACCACCCTTTCCCACATGGCGTGACACCAGGCCCAGAAATGGCCATATGTCTGGAGATTGGTCACACGCCCAAAGAGCCAGCAGGGAAAACTATGCCTTGTACTAAAGCTCTTTGGGAACCGCTTGCGTAGCCCCACAGACCTTGGGGCTGCAGGCTTTCCTGCTGCCTTCAGCCTCAAAACCACCCTTTCCCACTTGGCGCCACGCCAGGCCCAAAAATGCCCATATGTCTGGAGATTGGTCCCACGCCCAAAGAGTCAGCAGGGAAAACTATGCCTTGTTCTAAAGCTCTTTGGGAACCGCTTGCGTAGCCCCACACACCTGGGGGCTGCAGGCTTTCCTGCTCTCTTCAGCCTCAGAGGCACCCTTTCCCACTTGGTGCCGCGCCAGGCCCAAAAATGGCCATATGTCTGGAGACTGGTCCCATGCCCATAGAGCCAGCAGGGAAAACTATGCCTTGTTCTAAAGCTCTTTGGGAACCGCTTGCATAGCCCCACACACCTGGGGGCTGCAGGCTTTCCTGCTGCCTTCAGCCTGAAAACCACCCTTTCCCACATGGCGTCACGCCAGGCCCAAAAATGGTCATATGGCTGGAGACTGGTCCGACGCCCAAAGAGCCAGCAGGGAAAACTATGCCTTGTTCTAAAGCTTTTTGGGAACGGCTTGCGTAGCCCCACAGACCAGGGGGCTGCAAGCTTTCCTGCTGCCTTCAGCCTCAAAACCACCCTTTCCCACTTGGCGCCGCGCCAGGCACAAAAATGGCCATATGTCTGGAGACTGGTCCCACGCCCAAAGAGCCAGCAGGGAAAACTATGCCTTGTTCTAAAGCTCTTTGGGAACCGCTTGCGTAGCCGCACAGACCTGGGGGCTGCAGGCTTTCCTGCTGCCTTCAGCCTCAAAACCACCCTTTCCCACTTGGCGCCGCGCCAGGCTCAAAAATGGCCATATGTCTGGAGGTTGGTCCCACGCCCAAAGAGCCAGCAGGGAAAACTATGCCTTGTTCTAAAGCTCTTTGGGAACCGCTTGCGTAGCCCCACACACCTGGGGGCTGCAGGCTTTCCTGCTGCTTTCAGCCTCAAAACCACCCTTTCCGACTTGGCGCCGCGCCAGGCCCAAAAATGACCATATGTCTGGAGATTGGTCCGACGCCCAAAGAGCCAGCAGGGAAAACTATGCCTTGTTCTAAAGCTCTTTGGGAACCGCTTGCGTAGCCCCACACACCTGCGGGCTGCAGGCTTTCCTGCTGCCTTCAGCCTCAAAACCACCCTTTCCCACTTGGCGCCACGCCAGGCACAAAAATGGCCATATGTCTGGAGACTGGTCCCACGCCCAAAGAGCCAGCAGGGAAAACTATGCCTTGTTCTAAAGCTCTTTGGGAACCGCTTGCGTAGCCCCACACACCTGGGGGCTGCAGACCTTCCTGCTGCCTTCAGCCTCAAAACCACCCTTTCCCACTTGGTGTCACGCCAGGCACAAAAATGGCCATATGTCTGGAGATTGGTCCCACGCCGAAAGAGCCAGCAGGGAAAACTATGCCTTGTTCTAAAGCTCTTTGGGAACCGCTTGCGTAGCCCCACACACCTGGGGGCTGCAGGCTTTCCTGCTGCCTTCAGCCTCAAAACCACCCTTTCCCTCTTGGCGCCGCACCAGGCCCAAAAATGGCCATATGTCTGCAGATTGGTCCCACGCCCAAAGAGCCAGCAGGGAAAACTATGCCTTGTTCTAAAGCTCTTTGGGAACCGCTTGCGTAGCCCCACACACCTGGGGGCTGCAGGCTTTCCTGCTGCCTTCGGCCTCAAAACCACCCTTTCCCACATGGCGTCACGCCAGGCACAAAAATGGCCATATGTCTGGAGGTTGGTCCCACGCCGAAAGAGCCAGCAGGGAAAACTATGCCTTGTTCTAAAGCTCTTTGGGAACTGCTTGCGTAGCCCCACACACCTGGGGGCTGCAGGCTTTCCTGCTGCCTTCGGCCTCAAAACCACCCTTTCCCACTTGGCGCCGCGCCAGGCCCAAAAATGGCCATATGTCTGGAGACTGGTCCCACGCCCAAAGAGCCAGCAGGGAAAACTATGCCTTGTTCTAAAGCTCTTTGGGAACTGCTTGCGTAGCCCCACAGACCTGGGGGCTGCAGGCTTTCCTGCTGCCTTCAGCCTCAAAACCACCCTTTCCCACATGGCGCTGCGCGAGGCCCAAAAATGGCCATATGTCTGGAGACTGGTCCCACGCCCAAAGAGCCAGCAGGGAAAACTATGCCTTGTTCTAAAGCTCTTTGGGAACCGCTTGCGTAGCCCCTCACACCTGGGGGCTGCAGGCTTTTCTGCCACCTGCAGCCTCAAAACCACCCTTTCCCACATGGTGTCACGACAGGCACAAAAATGGCAATATGTGTGGAGATTGGTCCCACGCCCAAAGAGCCAGCAGGGAAAACTATGCCTTGTTCTAAAGCTCTTTGGGAACCGCTTGCGTAGCCCCACACACCTGGGGGCTGCAGACATTCCTGCTGCCTTCAGCCTCAAAACCACCCTTTCCCACTTGGTGTCACGCCAGGCCCAAAAATGGCCATAAGTCTGGAGATTGGTCCCACGCCGAAAGAGCCAGCAGGGAAAACTATGCCTTGTTCTAAAGCTCTTTGGGAACGGCTTGCGTAGCCCCACAGACCAGGGGGCTGCAAGCTTTCCTGCTGCCTTCAGCCTCAAAAACACCCTTTCCCACTTGGCGCCGCGCCAGGCCCAAAAATAGCCATATGTCTGGAGACTGGTCCCACGCCCAAAGAGCCAGCAGGGAAAACTATGCCTTGTTCTAAAGCTCTTTGGGAACCGCTTGCGTAGACCCACACACCTGGGGGCTGCAGGCTTTCCTGCTGCCTTCAGCCTCAAAACCACCCTTTCCCACATGGCGCTGCGCGAGGCCCAAAAATGGCCATATGTCTGGAGACTGGTCCCACGCCCAAAGAGCCAGCAGGGAAAACTATGCCTTGTTCTAAAGCTCTTTGGGAACCGCTTGCGTAGCCCCACACACCTGGGGGCTGCAGGCTTTTCTGGCACCTGCAGCCTCAAAACCACCCTTTCCCACATGGTGTCACGACAGGCACAAAAATGGCCATATGTGTGGAGATTGGTCCCACGCCCAAAGAGCCAGCAGGGAAAACTATGCCTTGTTCTAAAGCTCTTTGGGAACCGCTTGCGTAGCCACACACACCTAGGGGGTGCAGGCTTTCCTGCTGCCTTCAGCCTCAAAACCACCCTTTCCCACATGGCGTCACGCCAGGCACAAAAATGGCCATATGTCTGGAGGTTGGTCCCACGCTCAAAGAGCCAGCAGGGAAAACTATGCCTTGTTCTAAAGCTCTTTGGGAACCGCTTGCGTAGCCCCACACACCTGGGGGCTGCAGACCTTCCTGCTGCCTTCAGCCTCAAAATCACTCTTTCCCACTTGGTGTCACGCCAGGCACAAAAATGGCCATATGTCTGGAGATTGGTCCCACGCCGAAAGAGCCAGCAGGGAAAACTATGCCTTGTTCTAAAGCTCTTTGGGAACCGCTTGCGTAGCCGCACAGACCTGGGGGCTGCAGGCTTTCCTGCTGCGTTCGGCCTCAAAACCACCCTTTCCGACTTGGTGCCGCGCCAGGCCCAAAAATGGCCATATGTCTGGAGGCTGGTCCCACGCCCAAAGAGCCAGCAGGGAAAACTATGCCTTGTTCTAAAGCTCCTAGGGAACCACTTGCGTAGCCCCACAGACGTGGGTGCTGCAGACATTCCTGCTGCCTTCATCCTCAAAACCACCCTTTCCCACATGGCGTCACGCCAGGCCCAAAAATGGCCATATGTCTTGAGACTGGTCCCACGCCCAAAGAGCTAGCAGGGAAAACTATGCCTTGTTCTAAAGCTCTTTGGGAACCGCTTGCGTAGCCCCACACACCTGGGGGCTGCAGGCTTTTCTGGCACCTTCAGCCTCAAAACCACCCTTTCCCACTTGGCCCCGCGCCAGGCCCAAAAATGGCCATATGTCTGGAGACTGGTCCCACGCTCAAAGAGCCAGCAGGGAAAACTATGCCTTGTTCTAAAGCTCTTTGGGAACCGCTTGCGTAGCCCCACAGACCTGGGGGCTGCAGGCTTTTCTGGCACCTTCAGCCTCAAAACCACCCTTTCCCACATGGCGTCACGCCAGGCACAAAAATGGCCATATGTCTGGAGGTTGGTCCCACGCCCAAAGAGCCAGCAGGGAAAACTATGCCTTGTTCTAAAGCTCTTTGGGAACCGCTTGCGTAGCCCCACAAACCTGGGGGCTGCAGGCTTTCCTGCTGCCTTCGGCCTCAAAACCACCCTTTCCCACATTGCGTCACGCCAGGCACAAAAATGGCCATATGTCTGGAGGTTGGTCCCACGCCCAAAGAGCCAGCAGGGAAAACTATGCCTTGTTCTAAAGCTCCTAGGGAACCACTTGCGTAGCCCCACAGACGTGGGTGCTGCAGACTTTCCTGCTGCCTTCAGCCTCAAAACCACCCTTTCCCACTTGGCGCTGCGCCAGGCCCAAAAATGGCCATATGTCTGGAGACTGGTCCCACGCCCAAAGAGCCAGCAGGGAAAACTATGCCTTGTTCTAAAGCTCTTTGGGAACGGCTTGCGTAGCCCAACACACCTGGGGACTGCAGGCTTTCCTGCTGCCTTCAGCCTCAAAACCACCCTTTCCCACATGGCGTCACGCCAGGCACAAAAATGGCCATATGTCTGGAGACTGGTCCCA
>NW_026961633.1:0-1000 GCF_963924245.1 Chroicocephalus ridibundus
GGGGGGGACACCCGCCGGCGGACCCCCCCCCCGCCGCCCCCCCCCCGCCGCCCCCTACCCCGAGGACCTGCTGCTCACCCGCCTCTTCCTGCCCGAGGGTCCGCGGGGGGGGGGGCCCTTGGGGGGGGGGGGATTTTTAGGGGGGGGTCCCTCAACACACGGGTCCCCCCTGGGGGTTTTGGGGGGGGGCGGGGGGGGGGTTGGTCTCTGGGGGGGGGTCCCAGACACCTGGGCTCCCCCTGGGGGGGGTCTCTGGGGGAGTTTGGGGGGGGTCCCGGGGGGGTCCCAGACACCTGGGTCCCATCTGGGGGGGGGGGGGGGATTTTTTTGGGGGGGGTCCCGGACGCCTGGGTCCCATTTGGGGGGGGTCCCTGGGGGGGAGTTGGGGGGGGGTCCCTGAGGGGGTTCCAGACACCTGGGTCCCATCTGGGGGGGTCCCTTGGTGGGGGGGGGGGGATTTTTGGGGGGGGGGGATTTTTGGGGGGGGTCCCTGGACGCCTGGGTCCCATTTTGGGGGGGTCCCTGGGGGGGAGTTGGGGGGGGGCCCCGGGGGGGTTTGGGGGGGGGTCTCTGGGGGGAATTCGGGGGGGGGGTCCCTGGGGGGGAGTTGTGGGGGGGTCCCTGGGGGGGTTTGGGGGGGATCTTTTGGGGGGAATTGGGGGGGGGGTGTCCCTGGGGGGGAATTCGGGGGGGGGTCCCCTGGGGGGTTTGGGGGGGGTCCCTGGGGGGGGTCCCAGACACCTGGGCTCCCCCTGGGGGGGTCTCTGGGGGGAGTTTGGGGGGGGTCCCGGGGGGGTCCCCAGACACCTGGGTCCCATCTGGGGGGGGGGGGGGGATTTTTTGGGGGGGGTCCCGGACGCCTGGGTCCCATTTGGGGGGGGGTCCCTGGGGGGGGTTCCAGACACCTGGGTCCCATCTGGGGGGGTCCCTTGGTGGGGGGGGGGGATTTTTGGGGGGGGGGGGATTTTTGGGGGGGGTCCCTGGACGCCTGGGTCCCATT